>NC_141703.1:7901966-7991966 GCF_971803275.1 Cyanistes caeruleus | reverse complement strand
TTAAAGCTTAACTCTCAGTTTATTTTCGTCCAAGACCAAAGGAGCTCGCTACTTATTCGGGAAGCTATTTAAATACCTCCCCCGACCTCCCCTCGGGGTTATGAACGTTTGCTGCTGGAGAATTTCACAAAGGTATTTGGTACCGTCGCCCCGGCTCACCAGGACGCACTGCGGGAGCCGGGGAGCATCGCCGAGGGAGAGGGGGGATGTGTTTTGAGACGCTGAAGGGAGAAGACCTTTTTTCAGCCAGGGAATAGCGGTACTTCACACTCACTTCGTGGTTTATTACTACGGGAGGAATCTGTTTATAGTCAAACCGTATTACATTGGGCCGCATCGATTTTCCAGCAGTACTCCCCACCGATTTAATTGTTTTTAGGAATGTCAATTGCAGCTCTCATGTTCCCTGAATTCATCAGTGTTCAAATGATAAACCTCATCATCGCTCTAAATCGTACGGCAATCTGCTCGTTACGGGCTGCCCGTCCACCCCCCGCGCCCCCAGCCCCGCACACCGAGCGTGTTTCAGGGTGCATTAAACTTCACCAGAGCCACAGCACCGCGTTCCTGCCTTTCTCTCCCTCTCACAGCCCCTCCACTCCATCTTTTAAGTTTTACTGTCTTAAAATGAACGCACTGAAGAAATACACCCCTAAATTAGTCACGGCTCCCGGTTTCGGGTTCTACAGCTCAAAATCCCCACTGCAGCGCAGAGCAGACAAAACCAGAGGGGAAAAAACCCCAGCAATCAACCAACCAAAAAATTTAAAAAAATCACCCAAAAAAAAAAAAAAAAAAAAAAAAAAAAGCTGAAACTGCGGACAAGGCGCTGGAAACTTAGTGGCTGCGCTGATCGCAGAAGGCAGGAGCAGATGGAACCCTTGCCCTCTGCGCCCGAGCTCGGCCAGCCGCACACGCGTGGGCAGCTGCGGGGCATCCCAGAGCCCCCGGCCGCCGGGCTCCGAGCGGCGCTGCGGTTCCCAAGGGACACCGGAGGCCGTGGAGGGACAGGCGCGGTGACTGTCCTGCGGCAGGGACAGGGAGCCGAGGGTCAGTGCGGGGATGTTCCCGGGAGGACGAGAGCAGCCCGCGGGGGACACGAGGGCCTCGGGCGGTCCCCTCGGGGGAATTAGCGCAGCTCTTTCGGCAGATTTTCATTCCGCCGCTGCGGCTGCTCGGGAACCACTTTCCGCGTCACAAACATGCCCTGCGGGCAAGCTCAGCCCCCACCGCGGTTTCCCTCCGTGGCAACCTTGACGCGGAGGCTCTCGGCCCTCTGGTTCCCAGAATGACAGTGCAGCGCCTTTACGGACAGCAGATTAATCTGCTCTGCAAAGTCAGGCACTATCGCTTGGGGCGGCTGCAGGGTTCTTTGCACGGCTGGGAAGTGAGGTGGGAGATGGCAGGCCGGTGGCGAGCCCCGGCGCTGCTCGCGGTTACAGGGAGGGCTTAGCGGGGCCAGCCGCGGGTGGGAGCGGCTTCTCCCCGCGGCGGCTTTGGGATGTTTAAGGCGACAGCAGCGTCCGCCCTGGGGGGCACCAGTTACCCTACAAACTCAGGTCGGACATCCACCCTCGGGCTAATCAGACGTGCGGGCAGAAGTCGCGGCGCAGCGAGGAGATCCCAGCACAATAAAACATCAGCGGCGCTGGCGCCGGGAGAAAGCCCGGCCGCTGACCCTTCGCTCCGCTCAGAAACCCCCAGGGCAGGACTCGGTGCCGAGTCCCCATGCAGGGCACCGGCCCGCTCCTCCTTCGGGGAACGCCGGGGGAAGCCTTGGCCCGCCGGGAGGGCTGCGAACCTCGCGGAGCCGGGAGCGAGCTGAGCCCCTGCGGATGCGGTACCGGGATGCTCATCCCATACCGGTACCGGACAGCTCATCTCGCTCCCCGCCGGGCCCGGAGAGAGGCGGCCGGGGAAAGCCGTGCGGCGAGCATCCATCACCTTCCTCTGCCGTCTGCCGCGGGCAGCCCTCGGCTGCTGTTTATTTTGTTATCAAATCAATTAAGCTGCCGCTCTCGTATAAAACGGGGGCGGGAGGGGAAGGAGGAGGAGGAGGGGGTTTGGAGTAAAACTATGGCCACTCCTTTGACATCGTCTCACCAAAGCAAAGAGCTCCTCCTGTTGGAGAAATGATTTCCTGCCGGATGGGAAACCCTCACAACACGCGAGGGATTTCATTAGTTTGAGTAACGTGGCTTTATGCCATACTATGTAATTATTTTATTTTATTTTATTTTATTTTATTTTATTTTATTTTATTTTATTTTATTTTATTTTATTTTATTTTATTTTATTTTATTTTATTTTATTTTATTTTATTTTATTTTTATTTTATTTTATTTTATTTTATTTTATTTTATCAATCACTTATCTCTGCACCAACGACCATGCCAGTCACTTGGTGCAAATGCTCTTCTGTATTCTACTTCTCTATTGCCATCATGTCTGGCCACAGGTGCCTGGTCAAACACTTCAAAACAGTGGACCCTTCCTGTGCTTTACATAATGATCCAGCTCTCATAATACCAACATAATATTTGGCACCTTGTGAGTAGCATTGAGCAGATGTAGGGCTTTTTGGCTCGATCCAAAGCCTCCCAGAAATCTGTCCCAGTAGCTGGATCACTGGAAAGGTTTACATTGGTTCCCAGAGGCCATCAAATCAGCTCTCATGCAGGACAATTTCAAATCCGTGCTCCACTAAGTTCATGTCCATGATTATATTAAAAGTTTTTTTAAACGTAGCAATTTCTGTTAAATGAGGTAAGTTGAACTGGAGACCCAGTATAATTACAATTGGTATCTTTTGGGGAATCCCTGGTAGAAAAAGCCAAGCATTTGATGAGCAAAGAGATTCTCCCAGAGCCTTGTGATTTGCTGAGAAGCATCCTCTGAAGGCGGTGTCTGGCTGGAAGCACCGATCTGGCTGCCAGAGGAGAGCACCTGGCCAGCCCATCCTGCAAAGCACAGCACTGCTGGGTTTCAAGAGGGGCTTCTGCTGTCTCTGTCTGGAAGAGCTCTGCTCTTTGCCACTCTAGCTGCCAACCATTTAAGACTGTACCCTAGTAAACAGTGATATATTTGCTTTTTTATAGCAGTGCAAAGAGGATCCAGATCTCCCCAGTCACAGAGTGCTACGTTCTAAACTTACCCTTGTTTAGTTTAAAACCAGCTACAACACTCATTGCAGATACTGATATCAGGAGAAAAATGGTGCTCTTGCTCCCTCCCTGTGTTGTAAGAACTCAAGACAAAACCCAGTGCACTGGATAGGTACATCATGGGAGACACTTTCAGAAGCCACTGATTATAAAAGCCTTAATTTCTGGGCACTCAGCTACAGCCTGTGTGGAAAAGTGGGTTCACTTGTAATCAGCAGCTATTTAGAAAAAATCCAGCTTAATTCTGGTCAGTCAAGAATGAATAAAAATGCTAAAACATGCACATGCAGTAGTGTTGGAAGATGGTGAAAACTGAGCAGAAGGTGTACTTCAAGATGTTTTCTGTTTCTGCACCGTAAGATTATCCATTTTAAAATAATTTACTACATTTGCTAAATACAGTTGAGTTCTGTTTTTTAACCAATGACTGCACTGTCTCAGGCCATCTGCTGCTCCTACCCAATGCTGCAGCAGCCCAGATCTCCATGAGATTATAGGGCCACATCCTGGCCAACGCAGAAGTGCACTCTCATTCACAGTGGGAGAGTGAAGCCAACAGCTGTGATCTTAATGTGTCAACAAAACAACAATTCTGAAAGAAAGACATCTTATTATTTTGTTCTGTTTTAGTGGTTACTCTTTGCTACCACTTTCATCCTCTCTCAGAATTTAATGAAAAGAAAAAAGAGCATCTTACCTAGATCAGACACTTCAAAAGCCATAGAAATAATCAATGAAATTGCTAGTATAGCCTTCAGCTACCTATGAGCATGATTTCACCTTCTCTGTGTTACGTCATCCATCACCCACAACCCACACACCTCCTCCCTCTGTCCCCACACAAGCTGCATAACCGTGAACTCAAAGTGTGCAGTGTGGTTTGCAGGAGGAGCAACTGTGTGGATCAGCAGTGCCCTGGGAAGCAGCAGGAATTCAGGGTGTATGGTCTCAGCAGCTGGTGGGAGAGAGCTATGTGAGATGGTGCAAATGTTTTTTGTTTGTTTGTAAGTGGGAATCTATTGTTGGAGAGTTCATGGTTGGGAGAAATTCTCCCCTACTCGCTGTGCTGGTGTGAGTTAGGTGGTGCACTGAGGAAGTATGATGCTGAATTTTGTTTTCTTGGCAGGAGAGGTTTGTGTGTGGAGTTCAGGAGAAAGGTTTCAAGTGGGAAGGGAGGGAGGAAGCCTGTGGGTTCTAGAAGTCGGTGGGGTGACATGCCAAACATGAAACTGTGGTTAAGGGCTTCAAAACTCAACTGAAGGCTTGGCTAGGGACTTCATGGCTTTCTAATGTTTTTGTTGGTGGGATGTGCCACGAGCAACTTTAATAGATTTTAAACAATATTTTTGGTTTGGTGGGATTTCTGTGCAAACACTGACAGATGGCATGGGTAGCTCATGTATTTTCATCTCTGTTCTTCCCCTAGTGTCTTGCAAAGCCCTAAATCATCACATACCACCTTGCTTTCTGTGTGACCTCTTTACTGGACTCCCCTTCTCTCCCTCCTTTTCCAGACCATGTCCTGGATTAATTCTATATTCTGCTGTTCCTAGAGCCCAGACTCTTTTCTCCTGTTTTCTGAGTCTTTGGTCTGCACTTTCACTGCTCATCTGTACAGAATTGCTGGAGATTTGATATATTATGGGCACAGAGAAAAAAAATAAAGGCAGTGAGGGAGAAGAGAAAGAGAAAGGGGATATGTGTGGGACAGTAAGGAGGGCAGCATGAGAAGAGGTGGTAAAGACATTGAAGTGTAGGTGGGGGCTTGTCTGTAATGTTTTCTGTGGGTTTGCAGGACTGACAAGCTCCAAGGGGGAGGGAGAGGTGAGAAAACTGGCTCTGTAGTCAATCTGGACCCAAGCAGGGAGAAACAGAGGAACTGTGAGCTGACAAAGCCTGGGCAGCCTCTCTACCCTGAACATGAGTCTCCGTGTAAGCTCTCCTTCCCCTTCCATGCTGCCCCAGAGAATCCCATTGCTGCAGCTGCCTGCACCCCTGAGCCCTGCCAGCTGCGATTCCCGTGGTGTAGATAAACTGTATGCCAAGGAGAGACTGAGGGAGCAGGAGCAGGCTTGGTTTCCTGGAGGGGTAAAAGCCCAGCAGTCCTTAACCCCATGGGGTCAGCCCTCAGAGGAAACCCCTTGCTCTTGCCTCAGCTTTGTGGGGCAGTCAGGGCTGGTGCCACCAGCACAAAGGTGCAGCTCCTTTGGCATGGGCTGGGAGCAGGGGAGCAGAAGGTGATGTGGGCGAGACTTCTGCAAGGACAGCTGCCAGTGCTGCTGATCTGGTGCAGAACCTCAGGGCCCTGAGCCAGGCTTAGTCCATTCCTCCTTCTACTGCAGAGGCTCTGGAGCACTTGGGGCTTGGTGGGGCTTTAGCTCCTACATCCAGTGCCGTCACTTGCTCGTCACATCATGTGCACAGCACATGTATCCCACACATCTCACTCCCCTGTTACCTTGAAAATCCACCCCCGTAGTTTCTATTATCAGGTGAGCAATGCAAGAGGTGGAAGGCTTTCAAACTCACATAACTGGCAAACCCAACCATTCCCTTTGGCTAAACTCAGCATAATTCAGACCTGCCACCCAAAGCAGGAGGAATGATTTGTAGTGCCTGAAATTCCCCAGGTACAACAGAAACTTTGAGGTGCCATCAGACCTTCTATCTATAAAGTCTGGTATTGACAATTATTTAGAAATAAACGAGAAAGAAAATGAACATAATTTAGAAATGAGTTGATATGCCAGAAAATATTGGTAACCCCTCTGTGCCTTATGCAAGATCTAGTCTTTAAAATCTGGAGATTAAACTCAGCCAGGGAAGTTTGATACAGAGGGATTTGATTTCTCTTTTGGCTGCAAATTCCAGACTGGCTTTCATTATGACCTTAGCACTACCATCCCCCCTTTTATTCGATTGAGCACAGTTTGTTTTAGCAGTATTCACACCAGCTTCCCCTAATATGAATCCCTGTCATAAGAAATCACTGGCATCCCTTCAAAACACCATGGAAAGCTTTTGGTCACTGCTTGAGAGCAAAGAAGGTATTTGAAATGGAGAAAGCAACTGAAAATGGGGTATGGAAAAAGAAGAATTTAATATTTAAATGAGGCTCTTGAATTCCACACATTACAGAGACACCAGGAGCAAGATTCAGCCCTTGCTTTGCACTGTCAAACACAGTCTGTGATAGTCACTGTGCCTTTTTTGTGGTGCAAGCCAGGAGAGGAACTGATCCAAGCTTTTGAGCAACAGGCTGTGTGTTGTCAGCATCACAGGGTAGCTGCTTTGTTTTTACAGCTCCTAATGGAGGTAATGGATTGGCCACTCCTTTTGCATGCTTCTGATGCTGGAAACTTCACCTTTAAAAGAAGAAACTGTGCATTTGCCTCCATTTTCAGTGTTTTGAACCGCATGGACACAGCCAGACAAAACACAGGCGTAAGCCTATAATAAAATGTAAACATTTATTACAAATCATCCCAGTAACCTCTTTTCCTATCTTTTCAGCTTAATGTTGCTAGGTAAGGCAGGTAAGGCAGCTGGCAGGGCTTAGTTAAGCATCATTTTAAATGCCAGATAAAAAAAACCAGAATTTCACCAGGTAGTGGAAGATTGAGCTCTCCTTTGTCAGTGATTCCTACAGAAGATAAACTTTAATGGTATTCATGCCTAAAAATATTTTAAAACCTGCTTCTTGGGGAAGAATACAGACTCCAGGCGCCTGACCACAAGAGTAAATTGCTGTCAGTGACACAGGCTATGCATATTTAGGGGACCCAGCTCTGCCCTCTCCTTGACAGGATAGCAGGTTGCCTTGGGGTTCATCTGCTCATATCACTGTCATCTGTCATGACATATTCATATGGGACCCAGCTGCTGAAGCTTACACCAAGAAAGAGAAAATGTAAAAATAATTGGTTGATGTTTATGTCATTCCTTAGGCTACATGCACGCAGCCCTTTTCAGGGTACACTATTTGAAGGATCATTATCTTTACATACATATATATATTGTCCTATATCTTAAGTGATATACCCTTCAACTTTTAACCTTTAAATAATGCAAGGGCAGAAAAAGCCTTGTCACCGTTGAGCACCTCCCAGTAAAATTTGGCTGTGTTTAATATCAATAATAAAAGCATCATAACAATTTACTAAACTTCTTTCTGAGGTGGGATTGATTTTCATAGATTTAGTGGGAGATTAGACAACTTTTCAACTGAGAAGTTTTAGAAATGCTCATCACTGGAGCCAGCAGTCTGAAGACAGTGATAGCTTTTGTACCAGGGCTGAGCTTGCTCTGGGCCTGCTGCAAGCTACTCAAGACAAAACTGTGTCCCACTACAGGCAGCTACCTCAGAGTCAGACCCTACAACAGAGGCACTTGGGATCTCCTGGAAATGCAGCTCCTGTCAAGGCAGGTCCTGCCTCCTCTGGTGCTGGGAAAGGAGATGACATCCTGGTCCTGTCCTAGGTCCCCATGGAGAGGCAGGGTAAGGGTACAGACCTCTGCAAGGAGCAGGACGTTGGCACTATACTGTGCACAGGAGTCATCCTGCAGACGAGAGGGGAGCACAGACTGTGTAAAGCAAATGGCAGTGGCTGCTCCCTCTGCAACTGTGTCCCAAGAAGATTTCAGCTGAAGGATTTGGGTCCATCATGAAGAGCACTGCCAGCAGACTGAGGTTCTCAGCCCTGTGAGGATCTCCTGGAGTGCTGTGTCCAGCTCGGGGCTCCTCAGGACAGGAGAGACACGGAGCTCCTGGAGCAGATCCAGCAGAGGGTGACAGAAGCTGGAGGGACTGGAGCATCTCAGTGAGGAAAGGCTGAGGGAGCTGGGCCTGTTCAGCCTCGAGAAGAGAGGGCTGAGAGGGGCCCTCATGCCTGTGTGTCAGTGTCTGCAGGGAGGGGACAGGGGATGGAGCAGGCTCTGCTCCGTGGGGCCATGGGACAAGAGGAATGGGCAGATGGATGTACAGAGGATCCACCTGAACATGAGGAAGAATTTCTTTCCTTTGCAGTGACCAAGCACTGGAACTGATTGTCCAGAGAAGATGTGGAGTTTTCCTCACTGGATCTATTCCAGACACATCTGGACACAATCCTGTGCCATGTGCTCCCCAGAGCCTGAGCAGGGAGGTTGGACCAGATGACCCACAGTGGTCCCTTCCAACCTGACCTATTCTGTGATTCTCTGATTTTATGATTCTGTGATTCTGGATCATTGCAGTAACAGCAATAACGAAGGAATGATCATTGATTTGAATATCCTCAACAAAGCGTTGGGTTTTAAATATCATCATTAACCTGGCTAATAGTTATATGGGAAATGAAGTGTGAAACCACCATCTTTCATTTAAGAGATTGATTAAACTGAAATAGGTAGCTATGGAAATGAGCCAAAGAGGATGCTTGTATGTGTGATAAGTAAGAGAAACCACATGGACAGCTTCAGGAAAGTCAGCAAGCAAGCAGTAATCATAGCACCACTTGTAGCAGGACAGAGAAAATGCTCAGAGAAAGAGTTCTGAGGTTAAAGTGCTTCCAGAAACAAAGCTGAAACTGGAAGAAAAGAAATTGTTTCCTCCTGCATTCTATGTACCAATTGCTTGCAAATAAACAGGGCTGCACCAAAGAAATGGCTCGCTGTTTCAAATTTCTAATAGACATTAATGCTACATTTTAGTCATGCTGTCCACCAAAAAGAGCAATTATGCATTGAAGATGACACAAAAACGTAAACACATTTTCAAGGAGTGAAAATTGTTTGTGTTCTTTTATGATAACTCCTGAATTGTGTTTTCTACACAACTTCACCTCTGGCTCTGGTAGGGAAGAGCAGCAGGAAAATCTTGTAGATTAGTGATACAGCAAAATGTCCTCTTTTATGGTCTTTGAGGCTTCCGAATGTTGAGCCCTGTCTGCTGTAAAAGAAGTGGCCTCAAGGAGCTGCTCCCCTGGGTCACTCCAGAGGCAGCACAAGCTCCTGTGCACAGGAGCTGCTCCCCCTGCCCAGCACTGGCTCCCTTTGCTCCCAGCAGAGTTTGCATTGTCAGCAGTGCTGGCAGAGCCTCAGCTCGGGCTGAGGTGATTTCTCCTGCATATCACAGCGTGCTGCACGTGTGTGGTACTTGCTTAGGCAGTTTGTACTGGGAAAGGTTTAACGGGGGGAAGAAGCACAGCCACTCGACACAGGGAATCACACAGCAATGGCTCTGTGAAGAAAAGCCCTGTATCCCCAAAACACCATTTCAGATCTATTGTTAGAGCATGAGAAAGGCAGTAATTACAATTGGAGACCAATTGCGCTCTATTGCCAGGGAAGATTATTCTCACCTCAGTTACACAGTTAGCTCTATTTTTATTCCATCATTTCTTTTTTCAGCATGCTGAAAAACTGAGAGAAGAACAAGTGACAAACAGAATTCAGAGATGTCCAAGTAAAGTTACTTTGGAATGAAGAATAATCCATCAGGATACCATTTGCAGTGTCTATTTTAGTAAAAATCCCCAGACTATGGTTCTTTAGAATTAAAATAAATATTGATATAATGCATAATATAGGCAGCTGGTTTCTGGATTGTACTGTGCTGTCATCTATCACTGTAAGTAGTTTTTAATGTAAAAATGAAATATATATTCTGCTGCAGCTGCTTATGTTTTATACTGGGTTGTTTGTTTGTTTTTAACCGTGTTGTGTTAGACAGGGAACACGAATTGACTGTCAAAGGGCCAGGTCAGATAAAGGATTTTTACACCCACTAGCCTGAGTGACTCCTTGTGTGACATGCTATTACATGAGGCCATATTGTGCTTGGTGCATGTCATCAGCACCCACAAAACAAATATGGGCTGTGACTGGGCACTGGGACTGGCTGAACTGTGGTGCCAGAGCCCACAGGGGTGACATGGCCATTTGTGAGTTCTGCCCCATTCGCTGCTGCACATTGACCAGGCAGCTCCAGTCTGTGCCTAATGCCACAAATTCAGTGACATGTTCCATTTTTGTAGAGCTTGTTGCCCTGGATCATGAATCAGCCCGCTGCTTGGACTTGCCTTGGCATAGGTAAATAAATATTCTCTCCTTGAAACAAAATGCAGAATAGGTTTATCCTAAACACATCCAAATGTTATTTTTGGCTTAAACGAAAATGCTCATTGTGCAAAAAAAGAGGCATCACAATGCAGAAATGCTGAGGGAAAGAGATGAGCTAGAAATATACTTGTTAGGTGAGCTGAAACCTGTGTTTGTGTCATCTGAGCTATCATTTGTTCTAGTATACAATAACCCATGATCCCAGACCAGAAATAAAGAACATCAAAATTTGTGTACTTCACAAGTGCATGTCTGTATATCTCAGTTCCTACCTGTAGCTTCCTATTGTGAAGCAGAGAAGCAAAAAGTTTTATTCAGAGAGAACCTTGGTTTCCTCCAGTACCAACACCTAGAGGGTACAGCCAGAGCAAGACACACCAGGACCAGCAGTGCTGAGGCTTAATGCCATCCCAGTGGTCTGTGCTGGGGCCAGTTCTCTTCAATATTTGTATTGACGACATGGACGAGGGTATTGAGTCTTTCATTAGTAAATTTGCAGATGACACTAATCTGGGAGCTTGTGTTGCTCTGTTGGAGGTTAGGAGGGCTCTGCAGAGAGACCTGGAATGGATGGATGGATGGATGGATGGATGGATGGATGGATGGATGGATGGATGGACGGATGGATGGGCAGAGTCCAGTGGGATGAAGTTTAATAAGTCCAAGTGCTGAGTCCTGCATTTTGGCCACAATAACCCCTGCAATGTCTATAGGCTGGGGATGCTGTGTCTGGACAGTGTCCAGGCAGAAAGGGACCTGAGGGTGCTGGTGACAGCCGGCTGAACATGAGCCAGCAGTGTGCCCTGGGGGCCAAGAAGGCCAATGGCCCCTGGCCTGGATCAGGAATAGTGTGGCCAGCAGGAGCAAGGAGGTCATTCTCCCCCTGTGCTCAGCACTGGTGAGGCCACACCTCGAGTGCTGTGTCCAGTTCTGGCCCCTCAGTTCAGGAAGGACCTTGAGACACTTGAGCACGTCCAGAGGAGGCAACGAGGCTGGTGAGGGGCTGGGAACACAAACCCTGTGAGGAATGACTGAGGGAGCTGGGGTTGTTCAGCCTGGAGAAAAGGAGACTCAGAGGTGACCTCATCACTCTCTACAGCTCCTGAAAGGTGGCTGTAGGCAGGTGGGGGTTGGTCTCTTTCTCCAGGCAGCAGCTGACAGAATGAGAGGACACAGACTCAAGCTGTGCGAAGGGAAATAGATGTTGGATATGAGGAAAAAGTTTTTTACAGAAAGGATTATAAAGTAATGGAATGGTCTGCCCAGAGGGGTGGTGGAGTCACCATCCCTGGATGTGTTTAAAAAAAGACTGGATGTGGCACTGGGTGCCATGATCTAGTTGGGGTGTTAGGGCTGGATTGGACTTGATGATCTTGAAGGTCTCCTCCAATCCAGTGATTCTGTGATTCTGTGATCTTCAGAGAGATGGGGGAGCAGCTTCAGAGAAACTCACCAAACCTTCAGAAAACTTTCCAAAACTGCAGGTGAGAGACACTGGAGGCAGGTTTGCATAGGTGGGGATACCCAAGAACTGACAAGCAGCTTGCTGGAGTCATCTGTGCCACCCTACATGTTTGGGAAACAAGCTTTTTTTCAGTGTTTAACACAATAACTGCAAGGGCACCTTCACAAACCTTCACAGATTCCTGGAGACAGCTTTGCTTCTCTGAGTTAGAGAAATGGTATCACTCTTATTTCACTGGATTTTCTTTTTTTTTTTTTGAGAGAAGTGGAACATGTTTCTTCCTTTTCTGACTGGTACGGAAAGAACATTTTCTCTTCTAATCACCATTTGACAGAAAAATGGAAGAGCAAACGACCTATGTTTTTCCACTGTGATTGTTTTTTGCTTCCTTTTATACCTTTCTCTCTGAAAAGTGTCCATATCCCCCTGCCCCCTATTTCCTAAGGTTTTTCTGTAATCGTGTGTTATTGTGGGGATTAATGCACAGGAAACTTGAAAGCAGCAAAAGAAGCCTGCAGGCTCTGTTGGATATGAGGGATGGGCTGTTATCCCTCACACCTTCTTGTTGCAAATCCCATTTGGTGGTGTGCTGCTAGTGAAAAGAAAACCTGTCTTTTGCAAGTGTTTGGTTCTGTCGGGAGAAAAGATCCTGTGTTGGGGCTGGTTTTAGCAATAGAAGGGTCTGACTTTGCTCCCACACCATCCAGCTGGTGAGAGCCTTGCTGAGAGCCCTCCCTGCAGCTTTGTCTTGCTCTGGGCTTGGCTCTCCTCTCCACAGCACCTTCTGAGCCAGGGCCTGAGCTGGGCATCCTGCTGGATCCCCTTGGTCCTGCTGCCTGCTGAGGTGGGAGCTGTGGGAGCACAAGGTCTGACAGGGGCAGCTGGTCCTGGGCTGAAAACCTGAATGCTGTGGAGAACAAAACAAGCTGTTGTCCTCTACTGTGAAAAATCTGCCCCTTGGGTCCCATCCTGCCTCTGCCAACATCAGCAGGAGCTTGGCCTTTGATTTGGATGAGCCTAGCATTTTCTGAACTCCTATTAAGTTCTTATTAGCTAGGAATAGTTGAATTCATTGTAATAGTCTGTCTCTGCTCACAGACTATGCAGGAGCAGTTTCCTTTTGTACAGCTTTGTGATTTACAACTCTTCAAGGCGACTTAGTGCTGATGTTCTTTAGCAAATTATTTCTTTTTCCCCACAAGCCAGTTGCTAAGGGCGTTCACTACTTGATGTTTTCGATGTGTGGCTGGGTGCTGTATCCCAAGGAACTGTCCCTGTTCCAGGACTGGCCCCACCTCAACTCTGTAAACCTGAACCCCTTCTCTGCTCACAGATTGCTCACAAACATATTGAATTGTTTCTTGGGTCCATTTTACTCACCAGGAAAAGAAAAAACAAATAAAACTGGAGGTTTCCACTCCGTGCAGATCTGCTTCTGACACAGGAATCTGACACAGAATTCTGACAAAGGCTCTTATGGGCACAGGGTTACACCAGCACATTCTATTTCCTACAAGTGCTCTGGGGGATAAAAACCTGGTGTACCTGGGCACTGGTGAATAATCCATACAAATCACTAACAAATATAATAACAATAATAATATAAAGCAAATTGATATAAAATAAAATTTGAAAAATGGCAAGTAGCGACAAAACCAATGAGCAGACTGATTCCTGGGACTAAAGTGAAAGCCCTTCTGTAGTGTTCACCTTGCTGACACAGCTAGGACTGGAGAGGAACGCCAGAAACCAAATCTCCTTCTCAGCCAGCACAAATGGTTTAATAGTATGTTACGTAGACTTCCTGAAATAGCTGCCCCCTGTTTCCTCAGCCGCGCTGGAGGAGGAGGTGGGAGGGAGCACACGCGGATGGTAAATGCCACCGCAGGCTCCCCTGCTCAGGCACCCCCATCGATGCCAATTTTTGATCCAGCAGCACAGGGCGGATTAGCAGCGGAAGATTAATTCCTTCCTGTCATCTCCCCGGGGAGGTTAAATGATCTCAGGAGCAATTTCTCTTGCTACGAACACTGTAATCCCGAAGCAGACTGCTAACTGCTACAGTTTATGTGGGGCTCTAATGATGGCAAGGAGGTTCCAACTTTGGAGAAGGGTCATTGTTCAAAGAGATGTTTATTTAATTAAATGGTGATTTCTTGCAACCCCTCTCTCGTGCGAAACCCGCAGCTTGAAGGAACCATCTGAGTGATTTTTAAAATGTCTGAAGGAGAAAAATCTTTATTAATTAAAAAGGGAGTCCTAGTGAGTATGAACAGTTGAACACAGTCCATGAACTTGGCCACATTACCCTTCTGTGTCTTGGCCCTATTTTTACCCTGTACAGCTACTGGAAAATGAAACTCTGTTTGGAACATTTTTACTCTATTGTGCAGCCTGTCTGCACCCACAGCTTCCCGTCAATGTGCTCCTCTGCAGCCTGACACACCCAGCTGCTCCAAACCCGTCCCCAACTCGTGCTAGAAGGTGGCCCAGAGGGCAGATCAGCTGAGACTCGAGGCAGCTGTGTGACACTTCTGCTCCTCTTCTCCCATACTTTTGATCCAGAAGGCTGCCTTACTGGCAGGAAGAAGACATGGGAGTATTCCCAACCACAGAATCAGGGATAATAGTTAAAAATTCATCATAACACTCTTTTGTCCTTTCTGCCTTCGGATGACAAGGTGCCTTTTTTCCCAGGTCACTTCTGCACAGTGAGGATCACGCTGTCACATCATTCCTGCAGCGCAGTGAGCGTGGGGCTTCCCTGCCCCGGAGCACGCGCTCACAGACCAAAATAAAATGAAGACGAAGAAGCGAAGAGTGAGAAAGAGCTGAGGAGAGATGAGATGAGATGAGACGAAGACTCCTGGTAATCATGGGTTTGAAATGGAGTCTCAAATAGAGAGGGTTCTTGGCAGCAGGAAACAGAAGACAGCTCTAAGTGGGGAGAGACGCGTGAGTGACATACAAATGGGAGTGTGGGAGCAGCCAGCCCCTGCGGCTGGAGCAGCAGCAGCGACAGGAGGGCGACCATGGGGAGGATGAGCAGAGCCACCAGTGGACTTTGGATAGCCCTGGAACTGCAGGAAAGAAAGGAGAAGTTGAACTGGGGTCTGTGGGCACTCTTATTGTGAGATACACCAGAGTGTGGATCCACAGCACATCAGCCAGTGCAATACTGTGCTTGTGTGCCTGCTGTCACACTGGAGATGTGAGAAGCACGACTGGCATAGACCTGTTCACTGCAGGTACCGCTGGCTTAGGGCATTTGCAACCAGGTTGTTGCCCTGAGATAGCTGACACACAGCTCATTGCCCCCCAGAAACCTGTTCCTCTGTTGGATTTCTTATTTGAGGACCCAGTTTCTATTTCAGCCTGTTTTGTAGGGGTTTCATGTACATGTGTAAATTACTGGCTCGTTAAGACTTGTCCCTAAACAGAATTTGCATCACACTGGTTTAAATCAGATAATAAAACAGTAGAGATCTCTCTGTAGGTACAGTGTTCAAGTAGATTCCAGGGGTTTATTTTGCCCTGTATGTTTTCAGGTGTAGAATAAACTCGTGTACGTATTTCCACCTGTATGTGCCTATCTGTGGAAATGGACTGTTGCAGATGAACTGCCTCGCCATCCTGCCTTTGGAGAAATCATGGCAGGGAACATCAGAATAATAAGAACGGAAGAGGGAGAGGCAGGCAAAATAATTTTGAAGTGAAAAGCAGAATGAGAGATGGGATGGGGATTACAAAGATGAAAAGTAGACCATTAAGCCCAGGGGTCTGATCCTGTCCCCTGCTAAGAATTAATAGCAGTATTGTATATGTATCATATATGAGGGTCAGGAATTGCATCTGCATTGCAAAGGATGAATTTGGGGAGGATAACCAGCAGCAAAAGCAGCAGCTCACTGGTCTTCTTTGCTGACCATGCCTTCAGTTCCAGTCACTTCACGCACTAATCCAGTCAAATATGTGCTTGTGTGAAGCACGTGAGCAGTTTCACTGATTGCAAAGGCGCTGCTCAGTTGTCATAAATGTAAGTGTAAGCTTGAGTGCTTTGCTTGCTTCATCAGGCTTTCCAAGAGCTGGCTACACAGCCTCTACCCCAGCACCCTGAATGATACCCTGGCACTGAAATACAGCCACTGGGAATTAGAACAGATGGAAATCAGAGACCACAGGGTGGATGCTTTTTAAGTAAATTGAATAAGTTGAAGGTCAACTTCCTATGTATTAATATATTGTGAGGATTTACGTGTGGGTTGTTCCCCTAAAGTTTTGGGATAGCTGCTCTTCCCTCAACCCAACAAGTCACTAGTGGCACCCAGTGGCTAGAAGGGTTAGTTAAAAATACACCTTTCTCCCATATGAGTTCCCTCACACTGAAGTCAGTGTTTAAATGCAAATACCACTGTCTTGGTATTACAGGTGTTAAATCCAGGCATAGCTATTTTCGAGTGAGGTTTCATCTGGAAAGTATCTCCTGAGTAATGATCACTATTTCTGTTCACAGAGGCATTTAGCTTTCAAGGTAAAATGCTCAGGCTTCTAGTGCAGCACACAGTAGGCTACAAACGGACTGCATTTTGGCACAGTTGTGGGATGGTTAATGCTTATTTATTCTATGAGAGCACTAAACCTGCGCAAATGAAAATTATGCCTGTTGTAAAAGTTCCAGGACTTTCCTCCAGAGAACACTTCCCAAAATTTGCTGACTTTCAGTACTTATGGAATTTCAAGAGCCAAGTGATCCATAGGAAAGTTAAAACCCAGCTAGTAAATGAAATGAGCAATTAACCAAACTGATGAGAGGGAACGCCAAAACTCCATAGCCGTAGCTTCTGGATCCTTAGCCTCTACTTGGAGCATGTATAATGAAAACATGTGTCTTCTAAAAGAAAAGTAAAAGTGACCTGGTTCATTCCTGAATGATACATTAAACAGTCTTAAATTTTGTGCCTGATCCTGTGGGCTGTGGGATTCAGCAGGATGATTCATGTGACCTGAGTCTCTAGGGCTTTGTGTATTACATGTTTACAGTGCCAGCAGAGGCAGAGGTGTGTTATCCCCATGCACCCCATGGTCTGTGCTAAGGTAAAGCCCCTTCACCCTTCATGTTGAGCTCCTCTGCCACCCTTTCCTCCAGCCAGTGGCTTGCAGCAAGTCAGAGCCGCCGTGTCCCCACATAACCTCACTGCTATCAGGGTAATGACAATTCCTATCAAAACACACATCTCTATCTTTACCCCATTTTCTACTCCCCCACCCCTCTGTCTGTCAAAAGCTGGCATAGCAAGAGAGGGAGAAGATGCTAATCTCATCCCTGCTCTGTTTTAGAGACAGGAATCCTATGTGTGGTAGGAGGATAATGACAGAAGCCTCAGATATGGGGTTTGCTGTAGCTGCCTGCAACGGCGCAGGAGCAGAGAGGGGCAGCAAAGCTGTTCCACCAGGGTCTTGAGGAATGGAGAGGCCGTGCAGGAATCACATCTGCCCCATAGCATCTGAACAAGGGCCATGGCAGGGACTGACAGGCTGCTGCTGCCAGAGCAGCCTCTTGGGGTGGAGGGACGCTCTCACCCAAACCTGGGCAGTCCTGCAGCACTTTTCAGAGGCCAGTTATCAAACATGAGGCAGAGACCAACACTCCTGTTCCTCTGATACCAGACAGATGTTTTTTGCTGGGGTCTCCTGGGCCAGGAACAGCTGGTTTTGCCTGTGGTGTGATGTTTTGTAGGCTGCTATGGCTTCAGGGAAGCACAGATCTAATTTCCCATGCACTACATGCAGGACATCTTTGGTGTCCAAGATCTCACTGGAGCAATAGGCAGTGTTCACATCTGTTTTAACAATTTTGTACATTCCCTGCTATCACAAGGACCCAGACCATCAGTCATACCCTTTTCAGTTGCTTTTTACTGGATATAACTTATGGCTGCAGTTCATTGACTACAGTTTGTGATGGGTTGCAGAGAAGTATTGGTGATCCTGGTGTGGGGTGGATGTTTTGCAGATCCATTTTATGTCTCTATTCATGTCTTTTCTGACACTGCACTAATAAATAGAAATGTAAGTTTTTGGGCAAGGGCCTCCTGGCCATTATGGTTAGAGCTCTGTAATCACAGGTGTTATCTATCTTTCCCCAGTGTAAGTTAACTTCTCCTTGCAATAATGTCTCTGTGCCTCAGTGTCCCAGTCTGTAAAATGGGTGTCATCAGACAGGAGTTTGCTAACAGGAAGGCAGCGCTGTTTCTTGCCAAGCACTTCATGATCCACTGGGATGCACCATGAAAGTGCATGCTAGCTTTTAAACCCTTTTATACCCTTCCAAATGGTCTCCCTGGAAAGTTTTTAGCCAGTTCCCACCATCACTCTCATCTCTCAGCACATTCCTTAACTGAACTGTGTGTCTTTGCCTTCATTAATCCCCTCATTCCCCCCACCCTTCCCTGCCTTCTCCCAAGGCGGGTGCGAAGTGTGTGCACAGCAGAGTGCTCTGCCATGCTTCATTGATCTCTCTTGTTTGTTGCTTTCTTTTCTTTGGCTGCTTTCTTTCCTCTGGTTGCTTTCTTTCCTCTCTCCCCAAAGAAAGAAGTGAGTGGAAACGCTATAGGTGATGTAAAATTTGCAAGCCAAGTAGAGCACACGTCTGTTCCCATGTGTGCTGCTTAACAGGAGGATGGAAACTCTTCACTGGCTCTTCTCATCCATTTGAGAAGAGCTCCTCACCTGGCTGGTGAGTATGGAGTTAAATCCATGTTGGCATACTGGTATTGCAGGGTTCAAATGTCCTTCCTGGCATGTCAGCACATCCTACCTCAGCCTCAATTATACACTTTCCAGCTTTTCATTAAGAAGTCATGGTTCTGTGTGATGTCTTGTGTTTGGAGGTGGTTACAAAAACCTGTCAGGTGCTGGCTAGTTTGTTAACACAGTAATCAAATGCACAAGTGCCAAACCATTAATTCTAGAGATTTTTATTTTTTTTTTTTTTTTTTTAAACCCAAGAGTATAAAATCCAAAGAAGACTTAATACAATTATTCCTAGGGGATGTTGTTCATAAGTGTTGTGACCATCTGGGCATACAGCTGGCTAAACATAGCCTCTACTCCATCTCCTCCGGGAGAAATCCTTAAAAGGGGCAGAAAAGGGCTAAAACATTACAAAAGACGACCTCTTTTCAGTAAGAGCATCCTCCCCGTTTTGGAAGTGTTGATTGTTTGGCCTCCCTCAGCCACTGAGGCTGCTTTATTGTGTATTTATTACTCAGATGAAGGCTGGAGCCAGAGTTCTTTGGCCCATTTATAAAGCAATTTAAATGAGCCGGCTGCTCTGGGCGGCGGTGCGGGGACCAGGCTGAGCCGCCGCAGCAGGCGTGCCAGCGGGATCTGCCCTCAGCTTTAGGAGCGGGGATTTACGGTTCACATGCAGTTCAAGCACGGCTCCTGCCCCGGGATTATGTCCGTGGCCAGCACCGGGGCATGCCAGACAAGCTGCTGGGCACTCCCAAATCCCACAGCCAGGGCCTGCTGGCACCGGGCTGCTGCTGCCTGCTCGGGATCTTGCCCGGCGGCTCCGCTCGGCTGCCCCAGCCCCGGCTCTCCCGCTCCATCCCCAGGGGATGCAGCCCGCAGGGTCCCGGTGTGTGCTGCCCGGTCTGGCAGGGCTAGCTCATCACCCACAGCTCAGCTGGGGAGGCTTCACAGCGGGGTCACAGTTTGGTAGCCCAGTGGCATGAGGAGGCTCGCACCCTCCCTTACGACGCTGTGCAGACACACAGGCGGTGCCAGCTTTTTGGGCAGGCGCCACTGACCGCGGGCTCTCACAGCTGCAGTGTCACAGGAGGGACAGAAGCTCTGCTGGGACCACTGCTGGCCCTCCTCCCTGCTACTCCAGCCCATCCCAGCCCAGGACCAGGCAGCTGTTCCACCCCATCCACCCACACTGGGCTGTGTGATCACTGCATCTCAGCTGCACTGTTTCAGCATGGGACCTTCGACAGGTCTAAATCACCAGCTAAGACTAATTTACACCACAGAAAGATTGACATATATGCTCATGTCAGGAAAGCTCAATTTTTTTTTAAAAAAAATAAAATCCAGTCTGTTCCTGCTTACAAAAACATCTTTTTTTTTTTTTTATCAGGGCAATGCTTCAACATCTTGAAATCACCAGCAAAACCTGAATTCACTATCTATCCACCCTCAGCTCTCATGTACCTTCTACACTGATACTGTGCTGCCTTCAAAGCCCCCAGATCTCCTCTTGCCCAGCCTGCCTTCCAACATCTGCAGCCTCGTGTGAACCAAGCCCCTGATCCCAACCCCCAGCTCGGTGATGGAGGCACTGCCTGGTACATGGGGCAGCAGCAGTAACATCACCTTGTTTTCCCCAGATGTGTTTAGGAAATTTCCCACCTTTCCAATGCAGTTTAAAAAGGAGTGGGCAGGTGCCTTTGGCACTGTAATATACCTAAATAGGGAGGGATTAGATTTGGCAGATAACATCAGAAAATAAGACCTGCTGTGTCAGGTCACATTAGAGATCCATCTGAATTCGTCAGGCAGTTGGGCCAGATGATCATCAGGTCCCTTCCAATTGAAATATACTATTGTATTCTCTTCTGTTCTAACTCATTGTCTTGTCTCCATCAGCATCTGGCCACAGCTGCACAGGGAGGATTGCAAAGCACAGGACATGCACACAGTTATCCCAAAGTTAGAAATATTTGCAAACTTTGGCTCAACATTTCCTGCCTTGCAGCTATCGTCCTGACATATCTGGCTTTTGGCTACAGGAGAGGGAAATGCAAGAGGCTCTAAGACAATGTTATCTTGGCCACAGGCACACCTGCAGTTCTTTCCCATGCACACCTTTGGGACCTAAAGCTCTCCAGAGCAGGCAGCCTGCCTGAGCATCCCTCTGAGCTCCTGCATAAGGCAGGACAGAGAGAACCCAGCTCACACACTGAGGGAGAGATACTCTTTGCACTCCTATTTCCACATATTTCTGTTGTTGGCAAACAAACACATCCCCCAAATCAATGCCTATTTCCTTTTATATATAGCTGAACTTTTTGAAACTGTGCTGTCTCAAACTTTCAGCTTAGTGTCACCCTGCCCTCACAGCCCTCCTGTTTGTCTGGCAATGCTGCATTGCAGCAGGGGGGTTGGCAGGGCAATGGCACCCCCACTTACAATGAAACAGCTCAAGTCTTCTCATGGAATGAGACAAAATCCCTCCCCACATTTTTTGTTATTGAAAAGAAGGAAGGAAAAGGCTTCAGGATTGGAGAATATTTACAAATAGTGTTAATAAACCCAGACATAAAGGTGTTTTTTTTTTCTTTTACATACATTTTCTTTTCTTCCCTTGGAAGGAAATAGTCTTATTTGCCTTTTTCCCCTTTCCTTTCCCCTGAGGCAGCAAGGACCAGGGAGAGTTACAGAAGTTTCTTGCTTTATTTTGCTGAGAGAATCACAACACCTCCTGGGTAAATTGTCTCATCATCAGTCAGACAGAGCACAGGAGTTTGTTATTACCACAAAAACGTGGGGAAAGCAATTTATCATTTTTACTGAATGTAAAAGTGGTCAAATGAGGCCTCTCCCTGTTTTTCCTTTCAGACTCTGCTGAAACACAATGTTTAAATGCCAGCAAAAAAGTGCCACGTTGAAAGTTAGGCACGCTGGAAAAGAATAGCTGTAATGGAAACAGCAGCCCGAACAGCTGTGACAAGTAGGATAAATCTTCCAATCCGTGGATGATTTGTCAAGCATTTTACAAATATATATACATATTGCAGATATATGTCATGTGTGTGTGCAGATATATGTTACGTGCGTGTATATAATCAATGGAGTGTGTGTACAACAGATGGACAGATTAGATAGATAATTATGTGATTGCAAGTCTCCCATTATATTTATGGTCACCCATTAAAACCACTTCTGAGTTATCCCTCCTCCCCCTTGATGTAAAGGTCATTAATGCCATCAGGCACCAGGTGTGCCTCACACCCAGCCCAGCCCCAGCAGCAAGTCAGAGATTCTGACACTGGTTTCTGCAGCCCGGGACTGCTCAGTCTCCTTCATTCTTGAGGAAACCGTAAGATGGAAAAAAAAGTTGTGTTTTCATTGCCCACTGCAGTGGGCTGAGGTGTGAGAGCTGTGGTATTAGAGGTGGTGGAAAGATGTCAGCATCAGCTGTGGGGTGCCCTTGGGAAGGATGGATGCCTGCTCCGGGCTGGCTGAAGGCACAGCCGTGCTGGTGCCTCCGGAGCCACAGATCCCAGGGCTGTGCCACCTGCCAGCCTAGGGCAAAGCCAGGAGCCACAGGTGGCCCCAGCAGATGTCAAGGGGGGCCTTGCTGGGCTTGGCAGGACAGCCTGACCTCGGCATGCTGAGGGTGATGTGGCAGGCACAAGAACCCCCTGTGATGTGTCAGCAGAGCTGTCAGCGTGCTGTCCCACAGCAGGCAGGGGACTGGCTGCCTCAGCCCACCCCAGACACATGCCAGCCCCCCGGAGCCCAGCCGATTCACCGGGAAGAGGATCGCAGTCCACACCCATTTAGTCACCAGCGTCTGACTTGGAGGTATCTGACTAATTAGGGGTTGCAGGTTCTGTAACCCAGACAGGCTGCATTCCTGCCACCCCAGCCTTCCCTGCACAAATTCCTCCAGTCCATGCAGCTGGCTGATGACCCAGCAGCAACGGGGATGATCCACTGCTGGGTGCTGGCCAGGACTGCAAACAATATCCTGGTCACTTCCCACACCATCCGGACACGTGGCTTTGGCTGACCTCCCCTACACAGCTCACCTGGGACAGAGGATGGAGGGAAAGCCCTCCCTGTATCCACAGCCAGTGTCACAAGCTCCCTGTCACCAGGCCCCTGCCCCTGGCAGCACAGACCTTTCTGGGCAGGCACAGCGCACTCAGCAATTACAAATTACAGTGGAAAGGGACCAGCAAGCCTCAGCAGTGCACTGATCCCTTGGGGTCACTCTTACCAGCCTCATCTAACACTTCTTTTTGACCTTTAAAGACAGTTCTGGATGTGGCTCAGCCCCTGCCTGACCTCAGAATAAGGGAAGCAGAAATAGGGCAGAGAGCAATGTTTTTTGAATTCTAGAAAGGACCTGCTGAAATAAATGGTCATGGACCATCATGTTTCCTATTTTGCCAGCAGAGAGAGTGAGGAGAATCACTCTAGTACTCAGCACAGTGGTAAATAAACCAGGAGGTGCGTCCTGGCCCCTTACCTCCAGCCCAAAACCTCCAGCAGATTTGCTTTGCTGGAATGGAATGCTACATTTTAGATACAGACACGACTTTATAATTAATTTGTTTTGAGTTCAAAGACTGGAAACAAGATATGTGACCTCAGGCTTGTATCCTGCTACACCACTAGCAGGAAGAGATGGATCTGGGAACCAGCAGTTGTTTTACTGGCTATGCTCTTATGAATCCATGTGCAACAGATGAAATGACATCTGCCAAAGTTCTTTTACCTCTTGCCTCTCTGCAAGCTGCAGCTCAGCTGGGCCCATGGCTGTACCCCCCTGCATCCTGACTGCTGAGGAAAATACAAAGATTGGTGATCTCTCTGCCCCTGATCTATTGATGGACACAAATGACCAGTTTAGCACTTTCATTTCCACACTGGGAATAGGGGGATTAAAATGCCACTATCTCCTGATTGTAATGCTTTTTATGTGGGCCCTAGGTAAACACTGCACAAGTCAACAAACCACTGTTAATAAAAATTGCTAATTAAATGAGGACCAGTGGCTTGTTTTATTGACATAAGTATTTATAGGCTTTTTCTGCTTTCTTGTACTTTCCAAGGCTCTGTATGTTTTGCATTTGCTTTTGCCCTTTGCTCCTGCTTGTCCTTCTAGTTCAGTTCTTGCTTTGTAGGGGTTTTGTTGTTGTTGTTTTAACCACCCTGAGTCAGACATAAGGATTTGCCTTATATCAAGCCAATTTTTCTCTTGGAAGGAATTCTCTAACACAACACAATTATCTTGGGGTTTGTAAAGAATACCGTATTTTTCTTAAATCCACCTTTGCAGTGTGTTACTAGCTAAGATGGCTTTTTAGTCCAGATTTGTCACACTCCTCAAGAAGTGGAGCCTTAAACCCTGAGTGAAAGGAATTTTTGTTCAGCTGATATCTGTGCTAGTTTACTAGTTGACTGCCAGGTAAAGAAAGGTGCCCAAACTGCACCTCAGCAAGGGATTTCAGTGTGTTCAGTCATCCTTCTGCAGAACATGAAGCATTTACTATTAGCATGTACTATTATTAGCACATACAATTACTTCTGTGGAAGCCTGCACTGAACATGGCACACAGGACTGAAATGGCACTCAAAAGCAGAAGGGTGACGATGGCAAATGAAGTGCCACACCGTTTCTGCCCTTAGAAAACTCCTCTGCGACAGTCAGATCTGAGCATCATCATCATCATCATCATCAGATTCCTTGGCAGAACATACCTCAAGGACCTGACACTGCTTCTGGTTGCCGTGGAAGCTAGATTTGCTCCAAATCCATTTCTTCAGGTCTCCCATATGCTATGTGCTATCCAGCCTGCCTTTTTGCTCTGGCACATCCTTTGGCTTCTGTTTGTGCAAGGTTTTATTGGAGAAGGCACCAAAGTTTGTTACCACTTTCCTATCATGGCCCTTTGTGGACGACAAATCGAAAATCCCAAGTTATCTTCAGAAGATGTGCTCTGCAGACTAATCTTGAGTAAGCACTGGATGGGAATACCAGGGTACTATTGAGCCAACACTGTTCAGAAAGTAAACAAAATTGAATAGAAGCGAAAATTATGGAGGACTTGTGTCCTTGAAAGCTAATTTAAGCTCTCTTGGTTCTGGTGGGTTGAGGGAGACAAGCAGCTGCAATACAAAAGATAAGTGCTGAAGCCTGATTAACATTGGTGCTTTGAAGGACCAGTTTTCACAGCCCATCTGGAAGTAATTTATTCCCACTCAGAGGTACCACCAAACACAGCCATTCCAGAAAAAAGCAGCTTCCAAAAAGATAGTCCTTAAGCTGCAGTGAAGAGAGGGGCAAGCACTTAAGGGTAGTCTGAAATAATCACTCCACTCAGCAGGTGAATAACAAGAAATTCCAGTTAATAAAAAAATAGCAGGAACTGCAATTTTGAAGGTATTCTTAGAAATAAATAGCAAAAAGGGGCATCAAAGAGAGGTAAACAGCATTTGAGTGCTAGACAGAAAGCCTGGCATACTCCAAAACATTGCAGAGCACCTTTCAGTCTCAAGGGAGATCACGAGTTTGAACACATGAAGAACTCACTGCTGGGTAACAAGTTATCAGGTGTCTGCTGATCCATGGCAACTGTCCCTGATGATTTGCAAGGTGGCAAATGTGGGATAATTTGAGATCTCTGCATCCTCCTGGAAGATGAGAGAGGTCTGTGCTGGTGTGAATGACCTCACATTTTCTGCAGCTCAAGAGTTGCCATGTAGAGAGTTGTCTTCTACCACTTGACTGGTGGCACCTGGTTCTCCTGTGTTCTCTCGTTTCTCTGCCTGAGCCTGGATGAGTGTCTCATCGCCCAGTTTCTGGCCTTAGAGGCATTTCTTACTTCAATGCAATTCTTTCCTCCCTCCTCACTAACCAAATGAGCTCAGTGCTGCTCCCCAGTAACAGGACTGTTCCTCTGCAGAGGTAAAGGGATAAGCAGACTGAGGTGAAAAGTGGTTTGGGGACCTTCTGGTAAATAACCACCTTGTTTCTGACATTGCTATGGCATCCTTCTAAACACAGCTCCCATGTGGCCACTGATTTATCTCTTATCTAAGGCTGTACTTGGTCTGTAGGGCCTGAGAACATCTCTTTATTGGAGAAGGAGGTGAAGAACATTTGTTATAGAAATGGGGACTGCACAAAACTAAC
This sequence comes from Cyanistes caeruleus, assembly GCF_971803275.1. Lineage (NCBI taxonomy): Eukaryota > Metazoa > Chordata > Aves > Passeriformes > Paridae > Cyanistes > Cyanistes caeruleus. The sequence goes on along the minus strand of NC_141703.1, from coordinate 7,966,300 downwards.
ATGAATTTAGATTTCATTACAAACATGGAACCTGGCAAAGGTTAATTGAAACATTTGCCAAGGGCCAATCTAAAGTTCGAAGGAATCAAAGGGGGACTTCAAACTGACTTTAATGGTCTTGGGGTCAGGTTGTAAGACAAATTTGACAAGTTTCAAGGTCCCTAGGTCAATGGATACCTTTTTTTAAAAAAATCAAAACCATGCCATGCTATTAGTCAAAAAGACATTTCAACCATAGAAATCACTTGGTACCAGTTCAACAGGAACTGGATCAACTCCTGCAGGCCATAGGGAGCAGTCTGTAACACCTGCCTCTTTGGGCATTGTACTGCCCTGGTGGAAAACATCTGTCTCTCAGGTGAGAGGATTAGGAAGGAGCCAAGCATCACATACTGCTGGGTCTGAGAATCCCATACCCTGCCTGGGGTGGCCTGTGGCAGAGCACTCTCAAGAGACAGCCCTCACTGACAGAGGTCTCCACTGCAGGAGACATCAGGCTGGAAACCTCCAGGGCACAACACAAAGCTGGTCATCTCCTCCCTGATGTATTTGCTTGAGAGGATGGGTGGGTGGGTTGTTTATCTTGTCGGGAGGAGCCTTTTCCTTTTGGCTCTTGGGGAAAAAAGGAACTGCATTGTGTATGTTTACTGAAAAGTCCAATTCCCTGAGACATGAAGACAGGACACATCCTTATAAATCAGGGTGGAGAAAAAGTAAAACCAGAAAGAAATGGTTGGGGGTTGCTGCAGAGAGTGTGTGTGCACTCAGCCAGCAAAAGGGAATGACACTGACACTGTTTCAAAGGAAGGTCATTGTGTAGACCATAAATCTCAAACATTTAGCATTTGCTTCATTCGTCTTTGTTGACTCTTTTTTTACAAGAAGTTCAGCAACTATCAGAAAATTTTGAAGTTCTTCTTTATTTATGTGGCCTTTCAGCTGTTCATGGCTGGTGATTTAAAGTCTGATGCAGCCAGACCCAGCAGGACTGGCCTGAGCCTGCCCATGACAGCCTTGCCCTTAGGAGGGTTGCTGGTGCCTGTGGCTGTTCTGTGCCGGAGTGCCCAGGCAAATGGCACAGACACATCGTAGTATGAATGCCCAGGTGTGAGCATTCCCTTTGCCTGAACACAGCCAGAGCAGGAGAAGAGCCTTCTGGAAGGGAGCAGACCTTTGCCATGGGCTTATTCCCAATCCCAGACCTCTAATTTCAAGCATTCTTGGGGAAAGAGGCTTGTGGTTTGAAGTGGTGGAACCCTTCCAATGTCTGCTGCTGGTGTAGTTTTGCTGTTTTGACTCTTCCAGTTAGCTTTGGGACCTCAAGGTTTTGCTGAGCACCTGAGGCAAGTTCATGAGGCAAGTTCTCCAAAACCTTTCTGCTCAGAGGACAGAGTTGTCTCTAACTGATCACAATTAATGTAATAAGTGCTTTGCAGTTTTTCCTATATGTGTCACTACCTTTGAGATCTTAATTCATCTTAACACCTATTGCCATTCTTAATTACTTTCAGTGAGCCCACTGCAAAGAAGTGATGTGTCATTCTCTTCGTGATCAGCTGCATGGAAATATTAGAAAGAGACAAACTGACCAGACTGAGCATTTAGTCAAATCCCAGCTCTGCCATTAAGTTGCACAGTGTCCACTGCAAGTCATTTCACTTTGCTCTGGGCTGTTTTACTCATATAGAAAATGGAAATAGCAAACTGATCTATATTGAAATCCTATTCCAGCCCCAACTAAGATAAAGCTTGGCTTTGCTTAGCTTTGCTTGGCTTGGTAAGTATTTTTGAAAGCGGAAGCTTTATTATTTTGAAAAATCCCTGTTAATCACACAAGCAAAATCTATTGTGTTGTTTAAATAAGTAAAAGAAATGGAGAAAAATAACTGCAGTCTTCTCAACCATTGAGAAGCAAATTCTGTAGGCTCCTGTTTATAACTTGCAGAGCATTCTGACCTCAGAATGTGTTCCACCACTCTGTTCCCACCACGGCACTGGACTTCTTCATTGAGAAAGGCCAGGTCCATCAGAGGTCAGAGAGAACCTTGATTTAGAAGTTTAGTTTGCAGTCCAAGAGCTGCTTCCCAAGCAGATGGACACTTTATACCAGCCCTTGCTTGCTAACTAGGAGGACAAATGACCAACTGTCCAATTCCACCTTCTGCTACCACCGACTGTCATGCTTGACTCCCTCTGTTTCCAAGACCAGGGGGCTGGAGACATCTAATGGCAAGTGCCTGCATAGCAGATCATCCTCCCCCTCCGCAGCTGTCCTGTCCTGAAATTCCAACATTTAACTCTTACAGTGCCTCAGAAACATATGTGCACAAGACCAGTGAAATGACAACGGCTGTGTGGGCACAGGACATCTTGGCAACCTTCTTGAGGGAAAAATAAGTGATGCAGAGCAGCCAGAGTCACTCCTTTGTTTGGAAAGATCATGGAGCAGATCCTCCTGGAAACTGTGCTAAGACAGATGGAAGGTAAGGAGGGGATTGGTGACAGCCAACATGACTTCACTAAGAGCATGATAATGTCTGACTAATTCTGATGGCTTTGTGTGGTGGGGTAACGGGGCTGGTGGCTGAGGGAAGAGAAACTGGTGTCATCTACCTGGACTTGGGTGAGAGCAGATGCCTCCTCAAGTTCTCTGGTAACACAAGGCTGGGACGAGGAGCCAATACCCCAGAGAGCCCTGCAGCCCTTGGGAACAACCTCAACAGGGTGGAGAGACGGGCAGAGAACCTCCTGAAATCCAGCAAAGGCAAAGGCAGGGTCCTGCACTGGGGAAGAACCCCAGGCACCAGGACAGACTGGGACTGACCTGCTGGGAAGCTGCTCTGGGGAGAAGGACCTGGGGGTCCTGGTGGACAGTGAGCTGTCCCTGAGCCAGCACCGTGTCCCTGTGGCCAAGACCAATGGGATCCTGGGGTGCATTAGGAAGAGCACTGCCAGCAGGTCAGGGATGTGATCCTGCCCCTCTGCTGAGCCTTGTGAGGATCTCCTGGAGTGCTGTGTCCAGCTCGGGGCTCCTCAGGACAGGAGAGACACGGAGCTCCTGGAGCAGATCCAGCAGAGGGTGACAGAAGCTGGAGGGACTGGAGCATCTCAGTGAGGAAAGGCTGAGGGAGCTGGGCCTGTTCAGCCTCGAGAAGAGAGGGCTGAGAGGGGCCCTCATGCCTGTGTGTCAGTGTCTGCAGGGAGGGGACAGGGGATGGAGCAGGCTCTGCTCCCAGCAATGGGACAGGAGGAATGGGCAAGAACTGATGGCTGTGAAGTTCTACCTGACCATGAGGAGGAATTTCTTTCCTGTGCAGTGACCAAGCACCAAACAGATTGCCCAGAGAAGCTGTGGAGTCTCCTGCACTGGAGATATTTCAGAACCATCTGGACACAATCCTGTGCCATGTGTGCTCTGGGATGACCCTGCTTGAGCAGGGAGGTTGGACCAGATGGCCCATGATGATCTCTTCCAAGTGACCCATTCTGTGGTTTCATGATTTCCAGGGATGCTGCAAGTTCAGTTCTTCTTTGGAGATGGCTCCTTGCTGGCAGAGCTGGGACAGGAGTTGGAGCAGGGCACTGCTCAGGCTGGGTCTGATTGAGACAATGGCCCCTTTGCTGCAACATTCCTCCTCCTAAGACCAGAACAGTGACATCCCATGTGCTCCTCAGGGGGACTCACCACAGACATTGATGGGTGAGTTGTGAAGAACCTTCCTCAGCAAGATGAGAAATTATTCCCACCTGTCCCTTCCCCTCCCAGGTAAATTACCACTGTCCAGTACACCTGGATGAGCAGTGGAGTTACAGCCCAGCACCTTCTGACAACAGAGTCTGATCCTCTAAGGCTGCCCAGCAAAGCAGTAGTGTGATTTTATCTTTTGCAATGATTCACCTTGGTTAAATATTATTTCTGATATCCAGTTATGTGCTATCTCCAGAGAGCTTCATGGCTTGTCTAAGGCCCATTTAATTCAGTGGCTTCACTGTGCCCTGGATCCTACTTGGGCTGTGAATGTGTCCTTTAATAGCTACAGCTGTAAAAACATATTAGCTGCTTCTCTGTAGGCCTGTTGTTTTACTGTAAAAAAAAAGAAAAAAGTGTATTTCAAGAGGAATGAAATTTCAGATCAAAGGAAATCTTTTTCCATTTCAAGTTGAATTTGAGAAATAGTTACGACCTAATTAAAATTTTTAAAAAAAGAAGAGGGAATGTTGAAATTTTGGCATATCCAAGCCACCTTGTTATTTTTTGTGGAGAAGTCTTTGGTCCATGATGGCTCAACGGATAAAGTACAATTCCAGAGCATGGAACACTTGCTATATTACAAGATTTGTCTGCTTATTTAGGAATAAAAATTATAACCAGGATCTGGTTGGTCCCTGCCAGGTGCAACTTCTGGCCACCAAGTGCCAAGTGGTCCAGAGGGTTGTGCTCTCATGTCCTGGCAGAGCTATGGCACTCAGCAGGAAGAAACACCTGAATATCCATTATAACAGGAGAAAAATTGAAAAAAAAAGGACTTTATAAGCCAGTAATGAAGACACTTGTTGGTCTAAGTGCTGGAGGTCTCAAACATCATCTGGGTACCCTGCTAGACTACAGTGGGCAGTGCTCATGAGGTTTGGATCAGGAAGGAAGTCAGACAAGTGCTCTTCTGCAGTGTGGATGATCAGACCAAGGTGGAGAGACAAGAACTGCTTTTCCTCAATATTTTTACAAGCAGCATCTAAGCTCATGTCTAAGATTCGTGATACAGTATTTTCTTTCTAAGCTCCTCCATTCTTGTTTAAAGCACCCTCAAAGAATCTTTTGTTCTCTAAAAAAAAAAACAAACCCTAGGTCTTTTTTCTTCAATTTTTGAGCTCTACCACTGCATCAATAAAATGATGTTCATTTCAAGCCAAGTACCACATTTTCTTGCTAAGAGGTGTGTGCTGTGCTTCAATACCAAGCTGTCAAATTCCATGGGACACAGCTACCCTCTCCTTACCTCCTATTGATTTTGAAACTGGGAGCTGCTGTATGAAACTGAGATGCTTACTGGGTGATGTCTTGGCCTCTTGAGGCAATCCGAGGGTAAAATGATCTAATGTGACAAAATGTGAGAACTCAGCATTCAGGGTATTTCCATTGCTGACGAACTGAGTGTCACCAAACTGGCCTCATGTCCAGCCAAGGAGAAGTCTCAGTGCACACACAACTAGCTAATCTGTAGCTTGCAGTAGACCTAATGCTCAGAAAGATTTCAGAAAGAAAAAACAAGGCAGTGTCTATGAAAAAGGATAGAAAATAGCTGTTTGAACCAGGCTTCAGTGGGGGAGAAAGATGGCTAGAGCTGGGGGATGAAAAGAAGCTCCAACATTTTCTTGTGCTGGAGCCCTTTTGGTCTTATGAATGTCTTGAGATTTTGGGTTGCTTTCTTAATCTTAAAGTGATTTTTAAAAAGCCCCTCATACCCTTTTAGAAACAAGCTGCCCCAGTCTCTTTGCTGCTTCCTGCACCTGGACACAGGACAAAGATGTTGTGGCTTTCAGGAAACAGCACATTTGTCAGCATGCAGCCCCCAGCTGAACAAAGGGCTGGATTCATGGATGCAATATCAGCCATGGAAATGTTCCACCCCTGCCCCTCCCTGGCTTCTTACCTAGTCTGTCGAAACAAAAAATGAATTGTCATTGGGTTTTGCAGCCTCTGAGGTTCCTCAGCAGATCAATACAGTGTTCTAAGAATCACAGAAGCCTAAGAATCACAGAATATTTTGAGGTGGAAGGGACAAGATCATGGGTCCAACTCTTAAGTGGGATCAAACACACAGTGGCCCATCATTTGAATGAAACTGCACTAGAATTGCAAGAATTTGATCTTAGATTATGAATTATTTTTTGGGGGTTTTGTTTCTAATAAAAAGCTGCTACCAAAGAGGAGACGGGAGGCAGTCTCTGCAGCAAGCAGAAGAGTGCAGTGAATTACAGTCAGATCTGACTTTGCTCCCACACAGCAGCACCACTTCAAAATTTCCCTTCTCCTGGAGGAGCAGGGTACCCTTTTGACAGGGACTTGGTGCTCATTAATGGTGTTTGCTCTGCCTAACGTGACATTTGAAAGCTCCAGAGCTGTGCCACTTTACTCAACATTGTCATATTCAGCAAAACATTTAAGCAGTTTTTCAGCTTGAAGCACCTAAGTAGTTCCACTGTCAACAACAGGACTTCTCAAATGCTTAAATTCATGCACGTGTTGAAGTGCCTTGTTAAATCAGGGCTTCAAACCCTAATAGCCTGCTGAACCAGAGTGATCATTCCAGTCTTCACCCCTAGAGCCTTAGAAACACCCCTAGCATGCAATGTACAAAACTAATTTTAGTTAATTGGTTAAAATTTTGTATGCACACTCTGTGACCGCTGAGAGTTTTGAAAACTGACTGTGCTGGTGTCACCCTGCATGCCTGTTTTTGTGATTAGTCACATCCACCCATAGCAGACACGGCCCTGTCATCAGATGGGCTCTGTGATCTGTCCTGGGGGCTGGCACATCCCCAGCTGCGGGTGGCTTTCCTCCACAGTCGTCACACAGTGTGGTGTAGCTACCTGTGATAACTCTGGAGCAGACAGGATGTCTTTTGTGCTGCCTTTTCCAACGTGTTCCACTGCATACTCCTTTCAAAGACTAATAATTTCCGTCGGGAAGGAATACTGTCAGCCTGGCATCAGATAAGTTCTCAGGCAGGGAGCTGTGCCCTGCACTGCCTGTTTTATCCAATAAAGATTTTCCCATCTCTTGTGTACTGCTTATAATTTAGCTTTCATAAATTGACTTGCCAACACATTTGGGTGGACAGAGAAAAGTGAGATGCTGATGTGTCTGCAGACTCCTTTCATCTGACATAAACACCCATTGTCAACACAGGGTAAGCAGAGGTGAAAACACTGTGGCAATTACAAACCAAATTTCAGTTTACCATCCTCCTGCCCTTCTGGCACTTGTCACAACAAGAAATAATGCTCTGGTCATTCACATGCTGACACAAGACAGCATTTTGAGGCTGGAGCTGAAATAAAGTTTGAGATTAACCTTCTTTTTATTGGAGGAGTGGAGAAACTGCTCCACCTACCTAACTGAAAACTTTAAATGGAAACAGAGCTGTGAACAGCACAGGTGGCATCATGTATCATCATCTGTTTCCTCACATGTGAGAACAGCTTTACCAAGGTGTTTATTCTCATTTTCCTTTGCTCCTTTCTTTAGATAGTTTTGGTGCCACATGGCTTGGTCCCTAGTCTTGAGGATGCCTCTCTCTGCAGGCTGCAGCAGCCTCTGAGGATGCTAAATCCATGGACATGCACAGCTGGCAGGGTAAAACTGTTCCCAGGAACAAAGGTGTTTGTGGACATGTCTTGAAGCTGAGACTCCTTGTAATCCAGCAAAAATAAACATCAGATTCTACTTGTCCAAGAAAGGTCCATAAACCCTCACCCTCCTATATGTGCTAGCCATGCTTTGATAATTGTCTCTAAAATTGAATTTAATAACAGCTAAAATTATTCAAAAGTTTCCTTGGCTGCAGAGTTTATGGAAAGCACTACCTAAATATGATGGAAAAAAATAATAAAAATTATACCATCTAACCTCTGGGAGAAATAACACTTGGGTTTGTTAATTTTGGATAACATCTAAATTCTTCTGCTGGCATGGTTTTAAACTATATCCCTATAATGCATCTCCTCATACTTTTACAGCAGCAATAAGAAAATTGGCTAAAAAATGGTAATGCCCCTTTTGGCTCACAATGTATCTTTTGAGACTAATTTGTTTAGTTTAATGAAAAAATAAAGTTTGCATGGCTATGATTCAGTCCCAGTACCAATATCCTGTGCTGGGATAAGAAACTAATCATGTTAGGAGCAGGCAGAGTGTCCATGGCAGGGCAGCAACTGCAACAGTCCTCACCAGCCCATGACTCTTCCCATTTTCTCCACATTTAGTTTAAAACAAATGTGCAAACAAGGCAGAGCTCAGTCCTGAGGAGCTCCCCATGTGGCCTGAGGGTGCTGGATCCCCATGGCAGATGTGCAGGCTGGAAACTGAGAGACCAGCACAGCCACAGGTGGCTGATCACAGAATCATAGAGGCACAGAGTCACAGAATTACAGAACTGTGGAATCACAGAATTACAGAACCACAGAATCGACTGGGTTAGGAGGGACCTTAAAGACCATCCAGTTCTGACCCCCCTGCCATACAGGCAGGGATTCCATTCGGTCTGTCAAGTCCTCAGAACTCCATCCAACATGACTGATCCCACGTCCTTAATTCTTACACCACTGGAAAGCTGAAAGCTAAATAAAGACCATTCAATACAAGTTTGTAGCTACCAGAAAATAGCTGTAAGACTAGAAGATGAGTGGTTAAATTAACAGTTGAGTTGGAATTTCTTCAAAACATGACACAGGCAACAGAGAAAATAGAGGTGTTCAGACAAATGTAAACAAACAAGTTTTTTTTTCCTTAATGATTGCATTTACCAGATGTTTAAAAGCTGGATTGACCATTTAAAGTTATCACATTTTGTCTGAAGTTGTGGTTTGATTGCAACCTATGCATAATAGCATTTCCCAGGGGCCAGTAAGATTCAGTATTTCATGTAGGTGCTTCATGAAGAGCAACATACCAGTGTATATTGTGTATTGATAATTTTGGTTTTCAGGAGGTATTTCTTAGTCTGATGGTAGCAGCTTTCAGAGGCAAGAATGGTCTCTGCAGAGACTGCCCCTCAACTTGGGGTGCAGCTAAAATCCTGAGTGCTGTACTGATTTAATTACAGCCATTCAAAGAGAGTGAAAGATTTTATTCAGACTTTCCTGAGACAGAAAAGGAGGGTGTAATGGAAATTCTCTTATTATCTCAACTGCAGGAGTTGTGACTGAGAACACACTTTCATTTGCTGTCTATAGATGTAATTAAATAATTTCAGCTTTCAGGCTTTGAGCCTTATCTCAAGTTGGGATAAGAATTTACAGTGAAAGAGAAAAGCAAGAGAGTTTACTTTCTTTCAGAGAATTCCAGGGCAAAGCAGAACACAAGCCACTGCCAGCAATGATCCAGCCACACCTTACACCCACAGCAGCACTCCCTAGAGTGTTGTGGTGTCCCACCAGACACACCTGCTGGTTAATAAAGAAGAAGCACAATCCCATCCATGACCAAAACTTGAGAAGAAGCATGTAAAAGCTCCATTTTCCCACAGAACATTTAAATCTTTCTTGCTCAGTGCCCCAGAGAATATAAGCTCATTTTAATTGGAAAAAGATATCCCAAAATGGTAGAAAATCAGTGAAGTAGTTAGAGAAATTTAAAAAAATAAAAACACCTCAGAGCAGGGCTTTGCTCTTAGTGGATTCTTTGCTTAAGTCCTGTACATGTTTGGAGACAGACTTGCTGCAGCTGTTACCTGCTGTACTCCTGGCCAAAAATGCAGCCAGGCTGCTGGGCAATGAGGTGAGGTTTTGGGCAGGCCAGCAGGGAGTTTGAGAGGTTTTAGCAGCAGTTTGAGAGATGGCTGTCTCCTGATTCAGCAGGCTCTGTGCATCCAAAAGAGCAGACACATGCTCAAGGCTGGATGTCAGAACAGACAAGTGCAGGTTCCTGTCCCCACAGCAAAGAACCAGCAGTTCAGCTTCTGCTCTACCACTGGGCTCAGCTTTGGGTGTGAGTACAGCTGCTTTCCCAGCCTGTGATCCTTGGAAATCAGCAGCTTCCCAGTTTCACACACTGGCAGGGTGCTGCAGCTCTGGTCCTTGGTGGATGTTCAAAGCTTGGGGACAGAAAATGCTGTTGTTGCTGCCGCCACCCCCATAAAAGCACCAAAGGTGATGCCTCAGCATGTGAGAGAACAGAGAGAGCAGGTGATGCAGGTGTTCAGAGCAGGGGAGCATCCTTAGGGATACAGAGTTTGGCTAGCACTGAAACTGGCTCCATGGGCCAAAGACAAGCAAAAGGATGGGAGGAGTCAGCCTGGGAAAAGATCTGACTCAGAGCAGACACGTTTTTCTCTGCTTGGGGCTAACCAGTGCTTGGTAAATGTGCTGGACCCTGCCCTCTCATCCCATCCAGTGTACCTCTGTGATATCTGGCATCCCACAATCCTGCAAATGTCCTGGTACTGCTTTACAACAAATATATCAATATACTTAGGCAAGGGGAAAAGCCCCTAAGCACAATCTGAGGTACTAACAGAGAGTAAATGCTCCCAGTATTATTGCATCCTTCAAGCCCCTCTCAGGGAATTCCTCCCTGGGCATTTATGTTTACTGTAAATTGCTAGGAGCTGGCTCTTTCCACACGAGGAGAAACACCAAGGACAAACTACTGCATAATGTATAAGATATAGGATACTGCAGGGTTATTAAACATACATGTATGGGAATAAAGAAAATAGGGCCTCCAGAGTAAAGGTAGCCCTACCTGTCTCTCTTTACAGTGCAGCATCTTAGCTGTAATATCTGGCCCCCTTTAGAGCTGGTCATGCCTCTGAATTGTAGGTAGTGTTGGCCTGCAGCATCTCAGATCCTGCTGTTCTTGAGCAAAACTCCCAGACAGCTGCATGGGTTGGACATTTTGGAGGCTGGCTTGAGAAACACTGGGGAAGAATGCAAAAGTAGCACTCAGCACCTACTAAAACACCAAATCCTCTCAGCTCTCCAGCCTGGCAGAGCTTAATATCTCATTTGTCAAAGTGACAGTCAATTCCCCATGATAGATCATATGATTATTAATTCTGTCTTCAGGAGATACACACAATTTGGAAGTTTTCTGAATCAAGGTAGTAAGATAATGCTGAAGGGAAAAAGCCCCAAGGCTTCCCCCCTCCCTCAAATTTCCATTTCATTAAAATTTCAGAGGTAAACAACAAAAGTTGCAGCAAAAAAGGTTCCTGTCACTGCAAAACCCCAAAGACTCCTCACAACAGGTGAGACGATGGTCTGCTGTACAGAGACCAAATACAAACTGACACAGACAGAGACTAATTAAAAAGTGATTCACCTGTATCCTCTGTAACTAGTTTGGCTTGTAAGTGGTTGGGATTTTTACTGCAAATAGTTTAATTTTTCTCTTTGCATGAAAAGAACTTAGCTCCTCAGAGGTTCAGCTTTCTGGCTGAGCTTACCCATGCTTAGAAGATAATTGATTTTAGGGAGTTCTCCAGAGAAATGTCACTCAGAAGACTCTTGGTTAACTATTCTCAGCTAAGCCAAAAAGCACGACACTTCTCACTGTTACGAAAGTTGTCTAATGACCTGTTTCCAACCTGATCTCTGAAGGCTGTGTGAACTTTGGTAGAAGCTTGGCATGAAGGAAGAATCATCTGCTGCAGTTTGGGAGGGGGTGGTGAGAATTCAGAGATACGTGATAGGAAGAAATCCCCTGCCGTGCATGTTCTCTGAGGATCAATTTCTACCCTTTCTCTGGCAAAACCAGTAAAAAGAGATTAGGGGACAGGAAAAACCTCCTCTGTGAACTTGCATGCAGAAGCTTTCACATGAACCCTGGCAAGGCTTGTGCTCTCCACCAACGCTCTGGCAGACACAGTGGTATCACTGGTGCAAATGCTGATGGAAAACAACTATAAGCAAATCTTAAGGTGTTCTCTGAATGAGTGTTCACAAACAATGCTTTGGAGAGCTCTTGGTTGGAACAAAATCTACCTAGTCAGAATTTCCAGCACAGCTAAAGACACTAGACTAAAACAGCTGATGGGCTGGAAAAAACCCACCCTACGTACAGGGACCTTCCATGACCCTCCCAGTGGTAACACCACAGAAATAACCAAACACACAAACCTGGAAACTTCCACACTGGGAATTGTCTCTCCTTGAGCTCTTCCTCAAAAGCCTGAGCACAGGATGTTGCTGTGAGCTGGGCTGCACTAATGCATTCATTGATCAGACAGGACCTATCCACTCAACACTGCACTTTCTGTTTGTGCACCCTTTCCTGGATTTCAGCAGCATCTTCATTTCAAGCAAATTTCAGCATAATTGCTGTATTTGCTTAAACCTATGCAACAAAAGCTGTTTCTAGCCCATCTGCTCTGCTCTGGCAGCCTCTGCCATGTAAAATGGACACTCATCCAAGGTGTTGGAAGCAGAAGGAGGCATCCACTGGTCACACCCTGCAGCCGAGGACAGAGAGGCAGAGACACAGTAGAATTGGTATCACCAGACTCTGAGAGGCACATGATTCAGAGCCAAGGTTTCACACTCCTCACACATGCATATGTATTTTACCTCATTATTGGCTTCAGCTGCATTTATTGTTTCCAATTTGTGTCCCGATGCAACTTTTCTAGGCAGCCTCGGTGGGAGACACTTGCAGAGCAACGTTTGCATTTCTGCAGGTCTTTGTGGACATGCATATTGCTAATACACACATAAACAGGATGCCATTTATATTTAAACAGTGCTTTTGGAGTCGAATGGCATCACAGCTGAGGGAATGGAAACGTTCTGATTTGTATCACTTATCTCAGTGGAGGCTGCTTCCTTCACACATTGACTTCTGCAGAGTCTCTGCAATAAGGCAGCTACATTCACATAGGATGAGACATGAGGTATTTAATAACCCCCCTTCCTTCACCAAAAGCCTAATAAGCTTGCTCTGCCCATTGATCTTTACAGTTTCTCGCCCCTCTGTTTTTTTCCAGACTACTGTGCTTTTTTTCTACTTCAGCTCTTTTCTTCCTTTCCATTTGCATATATTCAAGGCCTTAAAGAAAAACAGCTCTGCATTAAAAGGCTATTACAGAAATATATGCTATTTAGGTAACAATAGACCATGTTTTCTGTTGGGAGGGGAAAAAAAACCCGAACAGAATATTTTAGCTCCAAACAAGATTTAAAAGGATACCACATGATGTTCAGCATCCTTTGGCTCACAGAATTTGTCCTGCAGTTTATTGAAGCTTCTGGTTTAGTCTGCTCTTCATTTTTGCAGAAACAGGACTATAACAAGAGTGTGTGTGTGTGTGTGTGTGTTTTCAGACATGCCACCCCCCTCCTCACCTGGGGCTTTCCCAGGCACAGAACACCTGATGCTTCACAGCACTGAACCTTCCACTGCAGTTTGCTGAGGGCTGTAAAGCAGTGTCCCTTGCACTGGCAGTGTTTCACACTGCCTTCAGCCTGCTACAGGGATCCCAGCTCAGCAGGACTCAGCCAGGAATGGTTCCAAAAGCTTTTCACCCCTAGAAGTCACGACCATGTCAGGTGGGATGTTTCTCCACTGTCTTTACAAGATAAAATCCCCAAAGTGTACGCATTTGCAAAAACACACAGTAAAAAAAAAAAAAATCAGTGACACAAGCAACCCCTCCAACCTTGTGGGTGCTTATGTGTGTTCCTGGGGAGCTGTCTTGTCCCCCATGATGGGTTTAATGGCCAGGACTGAGGCAGTCCTTGTCCCACCTGTCTGCAATGGCCTTTGGCTGGCAGTCACCACCACTCAGAATTCGATTTGAGGGGTCTGGGTGTCCTCTCCAAAGCTTTCTCAAGACACAGCCCTGCCAGCTTGATTAAACCAACCTAAACCCACATTCCCTCCCAAAGGGATGGCCCTGTCTTCTTCTAGTCCAGCTGGGATTTCCCAGTGCCTCCCCACCTCTGCTGCAGTCCCTGCAACCCACAGGGAATGGGAGCTATATTTAATAGCTACAGCTATTAAATGCTGATGGAGCTGAAAGCAAAAGGAGAAAAAAATCTTCTTTCACCAGGTCAGCAAGGCACTCTGTCCCACCCTGTGGGTGGCAGGAGCTCATGGCTGGGAGAAAAGAGCACTCTCATTAGTCCATCAGTCATTGGTACAGCTGAACTGGCAGCAAAGTCGTGTTTGAGTTTACAGCTTGAGCACTAATTTAAATTGCTGTTGATTTTGGGGTTGCCTCAGCACCCTGGGGCTGGCAGTGCCATAGCAAGTTGCCAGTGCCTGTGCTAAGGGAACAAGATTCTCCACCAGAGAGAGAGAAGGGCTCAGGATGGCAGCAGTATCTGCACCTGCTGCAAATCCCTCTTCTTGCTTCATTCTTAGGTGGAGGGCTATTTTTAATGGGATCAACTCAGTGACACAAGATGTCAAAATGCAGCTTCACAAAGCAGTTGCATCAGTGCAAACAGTGTGGAAGCAAACTGTGAGGATCTGGGGAGAGAGGAGTCCCTTGGGGCAGCCTCACAGAGGAGCCAGAGCACCACGAGGGCCACCAGCAGCAGCACAGGAGCTCTGAAGTGGCTCAGGAGGGCAGAAGATTCCCTCTCTCATCTGGGTGTGCAAAAGTGGTGTTACCCATTCCCTTCAGGATTCAATCTGGCTTTCAGGCAGGAGCCTTTCCTTTGCTTAGCCTCTGTGAAGGACTGAGCAGGGTACATGAAAAATCCTCAGCTTTCCCCAGCATACATTTTTTTGACAGTGAGTTAAGAGGTGTCTGTTTTATAGGTGTAAAAATGAGAGGCAAAGGACAATGAACTATTGTTTCCATCCCTGTGTTTCAGAAGGCAGTAGACAAATCAAACAGTTTCGAATGCAGGACAAAAGCTCCTCCTGAAAGAAGTGTACAAGGTTGTGACTATTTGGTGTTATTCTCATGAGGGAACAGAGAGGATCAAAAGAATAAACTCTAAAACCCCAGTGACATATTTACTAGTTTTGTGTATGAAATAGTAGAAACACCTGATTTCTTCACCTTTATCCAAGGGTTTCCATAGCCTATTTTTACTGGGTATGCAGGGCAGACTCATGGATAACCACCCTTGCTCATTCCACCAGGAAGCTCATTCAGACTGAAACTCGGACTATTGGTTTTTAATTTTAACGCAGTTTTTCATTTTGATAGCTCTTCCACCTGACATGGAATTGCCACGCCGCAAATTGAATACAATAAAATTGCTAATCAGCCCATTAGAATATGGTGACGGTATAATATCTATTAGTTGTTGAATAATGTCTTCCTCTAATGTATTTTGAATTAAGTCTGCATAATAACAAAATTAATTTAGATAAGTGTGCCTACCCATAAACACAGCGTGCACATGCACTCACAGCCTTCTTCTGGAAATCTGTACTTTTTAACACAGTGACAATCCCATACAAATATCAGGGAAGGAAAGTGTCTTCAAGAAGTGAAACAAGCAATTAAATACAAAGAAATTATCCATGGAGTAAGACAGGCTAGAGCAGTTTGCTCTGATCAGGTGTCTTTCATTAGAACACAAAAACTATTACAGGCTCCAAACTCACATCATAGTGTATTTCTCTGACTTCAATTGCTTCTTATCCCAGAAATACCTCCCACATTCTACTTCCTCAACAGTTAAAGCAAACTATTCTTTTGCATTTTCTTATCCTATTTTCTCCTTCTTTTTCCAAGAAAAACAACTTGCCTGACAGTTTCTTAAGTTCTTAATTCTGATGTGCACAGGCTATAAATTTTTTCAGCACCCTAAGAAGACCCTTAGTCAGTTTCTTTTAAGGACTTTTTAATTATTTTACCCTAGTGCAAGCCTTTCCTTGCTCTACTTGCAAAGACACAAAATGTAAACTTTTTCCCCTTGGCTTCCCCTCCCTGGGGACAGATAATTTCCTACACTGGCAATTTCCCTTGTCAGCATCCTCTAGTGCTACATCCTGAGTGGTTGAAAGCTGCCAAGCCTTTGTCTGAAGCTTAAAATAGAAAGTTAGCAGTGATTCCAAAATGTCTCTTATTTGTCTAATAAAAGCTCCTAGTCATTATAAAATAAGAGTTGTTGAAGTTGTTATGGGGCTATTTCTCCCTACCCATAAACACATGTTTTTTTATTCAGCAGAATCAATCTTTATGGTACTCTAAAAAAAATATAGTGGTCATATTGTAAAGTCCTGAAATTTGGATGAGTTTGTTGTCTTACAGGAATCTTAGGATTTTAAATAGGTCAAAGTCCAGACTTATCCAATAATTTGCAATGAGAATATAATAATGTAGAACTTCCTTATAAAAGGGTACAGCCTGCTATGGGCAGAACTGTGGTCAGAATCTTACTGGCAGCTTGATATTCTTATATGGGAAAGGAGGATTTGTAACCTTAAGCATTTGAGAAAACTGTCTCTGGGCATCTCTACATCCTTCTGCATCTAAATATTTCCAGGGACCAGGTTCTCAGTGCACCTACATCTGCAAACCTGGATCTGTGTCACTCAGGGGATGGATTTCAGAGTAAGCTACTTGCAAGAAACATTCGGACTCCACAATACACAGATAAGAAAAGGAACAATACAGTTGAAATGGGCAAAGATGATTCAGTTCAATCTGAGGAGAGTTGCTTTGTATTCCCAGTCAGTTTAACAATCCTTTCATCTTTCAAGGAAATTATAACTATGATGCATTGGGACAAAGTTAGCAACTTCTCTTTTTATCTAAGTCCTATTATTGGTGCTTGTCACAGCCGTTCAAGGACCTCCTGGGAACCAAAATGGACAATTGCATCCTCCTCTCTCTGCCAGTGAGAGGCTGGGTATCATTAACAATGCTTAAATTAATAGCGAATTTTGGAGGGAGTAAATGTTCCCCTGCAGGAAACCACGGATGAAGAGACAGGATGTACATTTCAGTTCAAAGCCCTGCCTATGAGTGCAGGTCTGTGACATTTTCCTGTTCAAAATTAGACATTCATAAGTTCACTGCAGCAAGGTGCACATTATTGTTTTGGTCTATGGAATCAATAGCTACGAGGGAGGGGGTGGAAGGTGGCTTTTTGAAAAAGTGAGTGGTTTTCACAATGGAAAGAAATCGATAACGTGTAATAAGTGGCTGTAGGTGGTTCCCTGCCCTTGCTCCTTTTTGTGCAATATAGGTCTCAGGGCTCTGAAAGGAGCTGGAACACAGGGTGAGGTCTTTATCAAACTTTGTGTTACTGTGGATAACAGCGTCCAAATTTTGCCATAATATGTGAGCAGAGGAGATGTAGAAGCAAAATAGCTCGAGCTTAGTCTAGGTGAGGTCAAAGTGGGGCTGGTAAGCAGAGGGGAAGCCTGGCTTGTGGCCAGATGCAGCCCACCAAACCTTTGTGTGCAGGCAGACAGAGGGATTTCGTGTCTGTGGCTGAGAGCCAGCAGATCTTGGAGGCTGCAGGGATTCTGCTGGCAGCAGCAGACAAGGGGCTACCCTGAGTGTCCTGGCACTCCAGGTATGGAGCTCTGATTGAAGCTGACTGCAGCCTGGAGCCCTGGAGTTACCAGAGCTCAGAGCATCCTGTAGCAGTGCATTCGTGCTCCTCACTGCCTCTCTGTTTCATCCAGGGTATGTTTAACCTGGCAGTGGGGAACCACGACAGGGCTTCCCCCATGGGTGCCACCCCACTGAGGCTTAAAGGACTCACAGCAGGGGCTGGAAAGAATGGGAGGCAAACAGCCTGACAGTCCTTTCTCAGGGAACTGGGGGGTTGAGTCATTCAGAGGCTGAGTGTCTTGTGCTCAGAGCTTCTCCTGCAAGGTGCAGCACCAAGGCAGTGCTCACCCCAGGCTGAACTCTGATCCAGAGAAAATACAGAAGATTTCTGAACTTGTGCTGTTGTCAGTAATCCAGATAGACACAGAGGTACTTATTGCACTGCAAATTACTTTTGTCACTGCCAGGCTCCATCTACTAGAGAAACAAAACTCTGGAACCACTGGTGTTGGGGCAAATGCAGGGTTATCCCTGCACCTCTCAGGGAGGTTGTACATCCACTCTGGGGTAGGATGGTGGCCTGAAAACAACCCACCACTTCTCTGAGACTGAAGGAAGCTGCAGAAACATTTCATGTGTTATCTCAGTTAAGGCTGGTCAAAACTGCTGTATTGTTCCATTCTGAAGTGGGACACACTTTTAATGCACAGCTTTGTGATTTGGAGACTCTGTAACTGCAGCACAGCCCTCCTGCTCTCCAGATCATAACCTGGGATAAAGAAAGAATGAGCTAATCTACTCCACTGTCTGCCCACTGCAGCTTCCTTCCTTCTTAAGTCACAGAATCACAGAATGGTTTGAAGGGAGCTTAAAGATCATCCAGTTCCAACCCTCTGCTAAGGGCAGAGACACCTTTCACTATCCCAGGATGTTCAGAGTCCCATCCAACCTGACCCTGAGCACTTCCAGGGATGGGGCATCCACAGCTTCTCTGGGAAACCTGTGCCAGTTCCTCACCAACCTCACAGTCAAAAATTTCTTCCTGCCCTAAGCCTACCCTCCTTCAGTGTTACCAATACTGGTGAAACCCCAGTAAATTTTATCAGGCTCTCATTTAAGTAACTCCCAATGAACACTTTGAGCACATACCTGGATAAAACTGCTTGTCAGGCTTCAGAACCTGGAATGGCAATGATCCATCCAGTCTGTGACCACCTGAGCCTTCCTACCCAGGCCCACACATCTGCCTCCTCAGTGGCACCAGCAGGGAGCAACTTCTAGTAAACCAGTGCTTTTCTAGTTCCTCTTTGTTAACCTTCGCTAACATCTTGCCCCACTCAAGATCCACTTTTTTCCAGTGGTATTTGCATACTTTAGAATCATGTTATAGGTTATTTTTTGCCCTCCTAGCTGTTGTTTTGTTGGAATTTACATTTTTCTATAGTATTCTAAGTCAGTTCCTCCACTTCCAGCTGAACTGAGCTCAATTTGAGTGACCTTCAGCAGATACCATTGTGATTACGGCCTCCTTTTTCTGACCCTCTTTGTACATATTTTATCACAAATCGACAACTTTTACCCTTCTTTAGCAGCTGGACAAGCTGATGAGCTCAGAGTATAAAAATCTCAGTGCAAGGGGGTCTTGGAAGGAATAAGAAGGGTATAGTATATGGCTTTGGCCCCTCTCTGAGGAAAAAGATAATTGAAAACCAGGGATTTTCATGCTGTCAAAGAAACTCAATCAGTAACAGCCAAGAAATAATCCTCTTATATAACAGGTCAAATAATAATATGTCATCAGGGTGCTTTTAACTTCATTAGAATTTTTCCCTTGATATGTGACATTTTAATTATGTGATCAGGTAGTAAAACAATACATGCCTGAAAACTTACAGCCAACTCACGCATAATTTATGGTCCTAAATGAACCCTGGATGATAGGGTAGAACCTAATCTTAGATAGAAAATACTCCACTGGACATTTTTCACATGCCTGTTTTGGAGTTCTGATGGTTCAATTCGGCAAAACAACTGACAGGGTGACATTTATCTAACACATAAGATAAACAATAAAGGGAACAAATGCTGGAGTGATTTTTTCAAGCATTACTATGGAATGGAAATGTAGATTATGCAGTTCTAGGCATGAGGAGCTTGATGTAAAGGTAGTGCTTGAGTACTTTAACTTGTGCATGAAATATTTGAATATGCCTGTCTGATATGAAAGTGACTCTAGATGATCTGAATTCTTACTTAGTGACTTATAGAAATAAATAAAAGGATTCAAGAAATGAAAGAAATTTTGATCTGGTAAACTCTTAAGACTACTTGCTTTTAGAACAAATTGTTGGAGCAAAATTCTGGGGGGAAGGGAAGGGAAGGGAAGGGAAGGGAAGGGAAGGGAAGGGAAGGGAAGGGAAGGGAAGGGAAGGGAAGGGAAGGGAAGGGAAGGGAAGGGAAGGGAAGGGAAGGGAAGGGAAGGGAAGGGAAGGGAAGGGAAGGGAAGGGAAGGGAAGGGAAGGGAAGGGAAGGGAAGGGAAGGGAAGGGAAGGGAAGGGAAGGGAAGGGAAGGGAAGGGAAGGGAAGGGAAGGGAAGGGAAGGGAAGGGAAGGGAAGGGAAGGGAAGGAACTGTGCTGGTCAGAAAACTCGGTGCAAATCTTAAACTCCAATGGCACAGATCTCTGGAATTCAACCTCTCTGCCCTAAACAACACAAGTCTCATCTAACTTATAAACGTCTCCAAAGCATTTATCACTGCAGTATCTGGAGGATGCACATAGATTCCGGGATACAATGGGATATGTCCAGAGGAGTTGATGAATTTCCTGCTCATCTGCTGTGCTGCCCTTTGGCTTCACCATTACATCTAAAATAATGGAAGTTACTCTGTGATCACAAGCATATAGTTCACAAATGTGGTGTCCTAATGTGACTTTAATGCCAGCACTCAGGTAAGAGTTACTGGGGTTTAGATTTACTTTTTTTTTGCATCTCCTCAAACATTTCCCAGAAGAAGAACCTCTGGCTATGCTGACCTTTCACATCCTGCTGCTCCTAAACATCAGATTTGGCATCAGCAACCCCAAAAGTAAAAATGAACTGTGAAGAAAAAAGTGCTCTGTTTCAAAGATGTCCATGTGAATTTGTCACTGTTTTTATCCTGAAGAATGGGAAGCTGTTGGGGAGTTTTGATGTTCAGTGGGGAGACACAGGCCAGACAAGGGTGGGACTGGTTTAGCCTGGTCTGGTTTTTTTTCTGTTTTATGCCTAAAGGGAGTATGAATATCCCCATACCACCCAGGAACCAGCAGATTCTGCACATTTCAGCTGCCCCAAACCCTAGTATGTCCTCTAGCAGCCTGTCTCTGGGTGTAAGCAAATGCAGTGTCCAAATGCTGAAAGATATGGAAATTACCATCACAATGAACTGGTAACCTACAGATACAAGGAGACAAGGGTAAACTTGTGCTTTAGAAAGGTGGGTGTTGAAGTGGCACTCTAGTGGTGGTGTTTCTTCAAAAATGAAGCAAACACTGAGAATCAGAATGGTTCTGAAGTGCAAAGTATATAATAAAAATTGTCATTTATTAATAGTGCACCTGGGAACTCCCTGGGAATCATATCTGCCAGCAGTGATATCTGCACGTCAAACCAATTCTCTTTATTCTGTGGCAAGAAAAGCTGCATTATTGTTCTTGCTGCTGTGATCCCCTCCCAGACTGCTCTGATACATCCCTCCTTTTGGGATAAATCCCTTCCCAGGCCATCTGTCTTTACACTCCAGCTCCTCCCCAGCCCCTCCCTTACCCACTGCTTGCCACACACAGCCCGAGCCAGAGGCTCCTTAGCACCCTTCCCAAGACTGCTGTGATAAACTCTGTGTGGAGGGGGATTTTGGAGGTCACTGACTCTTTTGGCCCAGAGTACCCAAGTGATGTGGCTGAGGTTGAGAGAGACACTGAGGGAACGTAACAGCATCATCCTGTTGGTGCCAGGCCAGCTTGATGTCCAGAACCCCCTGTGCTTGAGGGTTTTTACTAGACAGCTTCTTCCAGGTGCTCTGATTCAGATGCTGGTTCTGGAAGCATTTTCCCAAATAAAGTTTCACACTTGTCTCTCAGCAGATATTAGCTGTCAATCTGGTGTGATCCCACAGCCCATGGGCAGTGCAGGGGGAAAGGAGCTTCCAGCAGAGCTGGAAAAAGAGTGGAAAGCAGGTTCAGGGCACCTCCAGTGCTGGCAGCTCCCAGCAGAGTGGATGTAAGTAAGGGATGGAAAGGAATAGGAATCCTCATCTGGGCCAGTGGAACACGACCCTGAAGAACAGAGGTAACTGTAAATACTGCCCAAGTTGGGGTAGCAGGATCCTGTGGGTGAGGGGCACAACACAAATGAAAGTGTTTGATCTGGTTTCTTTCCAGAGTACAGATGTTTGTAAAACCTGCCTCCTCTCAGGCTGTGTTTGGCCTGGTGTCCTGGGTGTCACACACTCTGCCCTGGCAGGAGGTGGCCAGGCAGACAGCACAGTCACCAGTTAATTTCAGACAGCAATGTTTAAAGTGATCATTATGTGGATCAGCACAAAACAAAACTCTTGGTAAAATTAACAACATAGTCACTAAAACTGACGCTGTTTCAAGCTATTCATTATAGCTGATGACCAAATCCAGCACTTGATCAGGGCTGGTGTGGATTTGTGTCTTCTGGAGACAAAGCTTACCTGATTTCAAATGCTCTGTGAACATGTTGACA
Source organism: Cyanistes caeruleus (assembly GCF_971803275.1). Classification (NCBI taxonomy): domain Eukaryota; kingdom Metazoa; phylum Chordata; class Aves; order Passeriformes; family Paridae; genus Cyanistes; species Cyanistes caeruleus. Next base: position 7,944,355 of record NC_141703.1, on the reverse strand, counting down.
TAACCAGCTGGAATTAAGACTGGTTCACTTTGCTCCCATAACAGTTCCAAACCCACAGGTTCACATCACACCTCTCCCAGCCATGAAGCCTGGGTTGTTTGTGGTGCAACCCCTTGTACAAATTCAGAGCACCAGCAGCTGGCAGCTCTGCTCTGTGAGTGCAGCACCCTGGGTGGCACCTCATGGCTCCAGCCTTGGTTCCAACAGGTGGGAAATGGTCCTGAGCTGGTCACAGCTGTGGTCAGATGGATGTCTGAGTGCAACTGCAAGATTCAAAGCAAGGAGAGGAGGAGAATTTATACCAAGAACACCTCCAGAACACTAAATTTGACACCTATTCCTAATAGCTTTTGAACAATTTGGTAGGGTATAGAAGGCTGTAAGACTAATCAGCTTCCAAAACATCTGTGCAAAGGGGCAGTCCTCACTGAAGGAAAGGCTGCAGTATGAATTGACACCTCCACCAAGCATAGTGAGTCCATACAGGACAGCACCCTCAAAACAAACTGCCCTGAGTGGTCAAATCAGCACAGCTTAAGAAATATTTGACGCCTAAAAGAGAGGGGTTTTGCACCTCAGCTGCTGTTTTGAACCTGCAGTGCATTCTCTCCTGGTCCACTGCAAATCACATTTGCTTGAAACGCTTTTATACCTCACCTTGCATTTGCAATGGTCTAGAAGTACATGCATCACCATTTACCACATCTCTTAAGGGAAAAAAACTGCTCCGGTGTGATTTACAAGAGACCAAGTCAGTACAACAGCAGATGTGAAACTGGCAAAGAAAACTGCCATTGGATTTTTTTTAACCTTTGTATCTGTCTGTCTCTATCCTTCATTTGACCTCCCACTCTCCCTTCTGTACCCCCTTGAGCTCTCAATTTTTTAATCCTAACAAGGTCACAGTTCTGCTTGGTGGCTTCAGATCCAGCACTCTCCCTGCCAACCTCCAGCCAGCTAATTGTTCCACTCCTTAATGTTCCCAAGGTCTCAGGATGTGTCACCTCCCCCCTGACCTCCAGGGCACTTTCAATCTCTTACAAGTTGAAGCTTGCAGCCATCTCTGTCTAAAACCTCCTCCTCAGCTGTAGTGCAGTAGCATCAGAAGGACCCAGGGAGGATCAAGGCCCCATTGTGCTCAGATCTGCATAAACACCCAGTGAGAGACAGCTCCTGCCCTCCTGAGGTTATGGGCTGAAAGGGAAAGCAGGCAGAGGGAAAGTGAGTGGGGGACATGGAAGCAGAGGATTTATGGGGATGCAAGTCACATAGCTTGTTTGTATCTCTTTGTTGTTTTTTAATTTTTATCCTCCCTCCAAATGAAAATAAAGTAAGTTTTTGGCTTGTTTTGGGGAGTGTAGTGGAAATTGCTATTTGCAAAAGCAATCATCTGCTCTCACTCACCTTGGTGCTGTGCCAGTGCTGCTCTGGGCTGTGCTTCCTGAGGAGCTCCTGTGGCTCTGCAGGAATAACACAGCACAGGAGCACCAGGAGATGGAGTGAAACCCCTTGGTTGCCCTCTGAATGCAGGGGAGCACAGTGTGCCCTGTCATGCACCAGCCCAGGGTTGTGGGGATCACAGCCCCTTCCTTCCCCTCATCACAACCCAAAAGGGAGGGAGCATCCCTGACAGATCACGGCACACACGTCTGTCAGGGGAGAAAGAAAGTCCTGAGAACTGGGAAAATTGCCCTGAAGTAGGGTATGACAACACTTCAGTAGAACTGGATGGAAAATAATTTATTCTCCATTTTCTCAGGCAGTGGAAGTGCACCAGCATTACAGAACTGCAAGGACGAAGGACAGCCTGTCCTGTACTGATGCAAAAAGTCCTACCTTTAAAGTGAGGCTTCAGAATGGTGTGTGAGAGTTTGATTTGCATCCAGAGTGGAAACATGCTTGCCAGCCATCAGGCTGATGTGATTTGAAGCAGCTGAGATATTAAATGCACTAAACCAGAATGTATAATAGCCATGCTGGCAGACCTTTAATTATTGTCATGCTTGTGGGCACTGATATCATTCAAATTAAAAGCTTTCCCCACTACTTGCATTTTTTTAATATGTTGATGTACTCTGCACTGATGGATTGTCCTCTCTTGTCCTTCTCTCACAAAATGCTTGGAACAATTTGCTTCAGTGCAGAAATAAAAATTATTGGCACCCACTTGCCATATTTTTGGAGCTGTTTTTGTTTTGCTTTAAAGCATAGACCCACTAGCTATGAAAACATTTTGGTGAGTTTGGAAGGGCAGTGTTGATTCATCAGTCACCAATTCTGTGTCTCAGAAAGAGCAGGAATGCTTAATACTAATAGCAAGACTGAAGCACTGGTACAACCTTCCCTAGAGCAGTGCTTTTGACAATGCTGGCTAACAACACAGCAAAGTTTCCTTGCTGCACAGATGTTCTGATTTTCCACTCTCAGCTGGTCCAGAGACAGATATTTTTGGCTGGCCCCATGCTCAGATACAGCAGCAGAAAGCTTGAACAGTTCTGAAGCTGAATCAACTTCTCTGTTCACATCATTGTCACTGATTCCAAAACTTATCTAGTGCTGTGGCAAGGCTGCTCCCTCGCCCAGTGTAATTCTGGAATAAGTGGAGCTGTTTTAAGCAGAATGAGCACAGCACCACACAAAATACTTATCAGGAAAGTTGCTCACAGCCTTTCCTGAGATGGAATACCCATAAAAGATAGGCAGATGAATATTCTTGTTTATTCCCCCTGATGACAGGCAGAGCAAATCATATCTCCATCACATGGAGGTTCATTTGCAGGAGATGCAGCACTCGTGTCTTCCAGACTGCATCCAAATTACACTGATTTGCCACAGCTGACCCAAAACTCCTTTGAACTTTTGCATCATTCTGCAGCTCCATTTGCTGTACGTGTTATGCAGCTTGTTTTATGTTTGGGACAGTGGTGGGGCATGGTTAGAAAGGGATAGGGCTCAAACCAGGACAGTGCTTGCCCTTCCCTCACCTCTCCCTAGTTGTGAGCCTCAGTCTCTGCAGACCCCAGAGCAACACCTTTGTTTCCAGGGGAAGGTCATGCCTTGTAGCCCATTTTATCCATTGGACACTTGGTCTAATTGCCTGCATGCAGAACCAGGAGCCAGAAAACCCCTCTGCTTATAAAACTGACTGCAGCACTAAATTTTTCACCAGCCTTGAGCAATTCACTTCACCTTTCTGCTTTAGTTTCCCAGTATGTAAAAGTGAGATAATGTTTACTTTCCTTCCAGGGATATTGCAAGGATTAATTAGGTAACAGAGTTTGTTAGAAAGGTGAAAAGCATTTTACACATGGTAAGTATTGTTTCCTTGGGACCAAAAAAAACCCCTTCTTCTACTTTGCACAAGTGATTTTAGAAGCTCAAAACCACAGACGAAACCAAAGCTCAGGATATTGACTAAGTCAAAGTCACTGGATGTGTGAATGCTGAGGAAGGGAGATGCCCTAACAGAAAAAGTTTTGCAAACACAAAACCTTTCAGCCCTTTGGCAGCCAGATGAGGTGAAAATGAACAGCATGTGGTGGTCAGATAGGATCTCCTCCTTGGTTACTGCCCAGTTGCCCTGGCTGGTGGCCACTGAATTCAACAGTCTGGCAACATGTGTAACATGGACCTTACTGGTCCCAGTGGAAAATACACTACCCTAGTTGGACTTACAGAAGAATAAACAAGTTCAGTGCTGCCTCAGGTGGTTTTGAGAGAGACCAAAAAAATGTAAGGAAATTTGCTCTTTTCCTGCTCAGGATAGATCCAATCTTTTGCAGTAAAGGCAGGATGACACAGCTATTACCCACGCTCTTCACCAGCATTGTTTTAAATTAAAATAATTCAAAAGTAGATGTCCAGTGCACACAAGGAGCTCCTGTCATGGAGAAGGTGAGATCAGGAGATCAGGAGCAGCACTAACTCCTGTCAGAAACACAAAAAAAACAAAAACAAAAAAAACAAAAAAAAAACAACAAAAAAAAAACAAAAAAAAAAAAAAGAAAAGAAAAAAGAAAAAAAAAAAAGAGAAAGTAAATGAGAATCAGCTGCTCTCCTAAAGTGTCATTTAAAGAGGTAACTTAGCAAGACAAAGCCAATTACAGCAGTTACCCTTGGAAAGTGCTGTTCTGGAACTTCTCAAGATGCTGTAGCTGATTTGGCATAGAGGCAGCATTAACAGAGCATCTACAGCAGCACCCAGCCAGTCTCTTCCACGTGTAGTAAAGTCTGGGAGGCATCACTACCCTCAGGCATCACCCACCTTCTCACTGCAGCGAGGCCTTTCCAGCTGTGCTGAAGGAGTAGCTCTCTGGGTGCTTTCTAATGCACAGCAGGAAAGGTCAGGCACAACTAGGCTGAGTTTCTTTGCCCAAAGAAAAACAGGGGAAGTTTACAAAAGCTGTTTTCCTGCCAAACCTGTCAAGATGGGGTTTAAAGTCTAGCAGCAAGGTGCTAAAGAGTATTTGCTCACTGCCACTGCTGGATCCCAAAGCTGGTGTCTGCTTATAGCTGAGTGACAGCAAGCAAAGGTGAGGCTGAATCATCAACACCTGGATAAAGAGGAGATGCTTCTCCTGCTCTTTAAGTGTCTGAGCCCCTTGCACAGCTTCCACTCCATTTGCTCATATCTGCCCCACTCCCCTTCTCTCCTCTCCTGTGTTTGTACCCCCTGTGCTGAGAAGTACCTGCACCTAGACTGGCACACATATTTTGGCTCTAGATGCCAGGACCGCTTAGTGGTCCTGTATCTTCTTGTGATTATATCAGTGTTAGTCAGGAGTAATCCTAAAGGAGATTCACAAGGGCAAAACCAGTGAAAAATTAATGGAATCAAAAGGAGGTCCAGTTTATAGAGGCTGAAAGCTGATTTTCTTTTGAATGGAAGCTAATCCAATCAAAAATAATAAACCCTCAGATTTCAGGACTTCTTAAAAAGATATTTTTCTTAGATATAAAGAATTGATCATTCCTGGCTGTCACAGAGAGTGCAGATGATGAAAGCAATGGGTGTATTGGCTGGCTCCAGCTGAGGATCTGGCCAAGTGGAATGAACATTGTTCTAAAGAACCCTGCACTGAGTTTACAGGCTGAGAAAAGCCCACATGAGAGGCCTTGGTGTAACCTTCCAGGGAAAGTGTGGGCCTGAGATATGGTCCATATTCACAGCTTGGAAGGGCAGACTGGAACTGGCTGTGAAGCATCTGCAAGATGATCTCTCCATTCCAGAGTAGCCTAACACCCCTAAGTCTTTGTGGTCTCCTGTCTCACTGATATTAGTAAACAGTTCTTATTACTGCTTGGCATGACAGAAGAGGTAAAAGTTATGAAAAAAAAAGAATATATATAGTATTAAGACACTGCTGGAGCCTGAAGTCAATATTGCTGTTTACAGAGTTTCTGCTTCTGTTTGAGGGACCCTGCACTTCTCCTTCTTTATCACATTTGCAATTAGTTTTCCATACACATCTGCTCCTGACCTTAAAATCATTTCCTCTTCACCCCCAAAGGAAAATGATTTTGAAAAGAAATTGCTTCCAGAATCACAGTTTTTTTCTTATCCTTCAGTGTCTTTCCCAGCAGCCTCATATATCCCAGCTTACCCCAGAAAGAATCTGTGCCTTGCAGAGCATCACATTTTGTAGCCAGGATTTTGGAGACAGCAAATGTGACCAAACCTTTAAGCACCAAACCCTTATTTAGGCACTTAAGTGCCCTTTTCTTAGCACTCTCACAGGTCACAGCTCCAGCTGACTTTTTTCCATCCTGCTTCTATTTCCACACCAAATCCCAACGAAACCATGGTGTTTTGATACAGTGACAAAAGTCTGTATGATGACTATCCACTGCCTGTACTGGTAGGCTTGGATCTATATTTCTGGTGGTGAAATTTTTGAAAGGTGAGTATCCCTGGATCTTATGGCCATTTAACACAAACAGAAATCCAGAGCCTATTCCAAATATTTCACTGGCATTGAATAATTTGCTTTGGTCCCACCAGAGACATTTTCTCCAGTCTATGTGCTAATTACATTCCACTGAAATTCTCAAAAATGGGCTGTAAAGGGACTCATGTTGTGCACAGGGCTCTTGCTGGAGCAGAGAATCATTTTGCCAAGGAACAGCCAGGTCCTGGCTAGTCCCAGTGTGGGAGGTTGAGCTTTTAGTTGTGTTTACTGGATTTTTTTTTCACCCTGGTTTGTTCAGCACCTGTCCTGGTGTCTGGGAGCCCTCAGAGGCTGCAGGAAAACCCCTCTGAGGACACCAGAGTGTCTGGAGGCAGTGAGGAGGATGCAGCCAAGAGGGAGCCCCTCAGTACAGGCATGGAAAAAGAGGACTCAGAAAAAAGGGGTGGGAAGAGGAAAATTAGGATTTCAGTGATCTAAAGGAAAGAGAAACTACAAAACACTGTCAGTAGAAGACACACTGGGCTACAGAAATTCATCCCTGATGTAACTTTTATTCCAGTCAATCACCCAAGAGCTGTATTTGGCCCTCCTGGCAGAAATTGTTTGGTTTAGCCAGTAACATTAATTGGAAAAAATGAGCAGTATTGCTTTAATTGCACAAAAGAGAGGGAGGACAAATTTCTTTTCAAATTCCAGAGTAAGGCTCTTTTTTTTTTTTTTTTAAGGAAGGGGGGGATAAATATTAATACCAAGGCTGTGTTGATGAGCTTTAGGGGGGTTGCTAAGCAACACAGCCCTTTGTCTATAGCCCAGACGATGCTCGGGAGGGGACTGTGTAGGAATAAAATTCATATGGCTTCTATAGAACCATCTTTTTGCAGCTTTTACAAAATAAACAGAAACCAAAATCTGTCTCCTTGACTTTTTTTTTTTTTTCCTTTCACGTGAAAGACTTTCTGCTGGAAATCTGGGGATCTGAGAGCACGTGTTTGGAGGGTGTTGTGATCCTGACAGCAAAGTTTGGGCAATGAGCACATGTTTTTAACCCAACAGCAATATCCCCTCAATGTATCCCTAAATAGCAGGGGGGGAGGGAGGGTTAAAACTCCCAAATTCTGTGTACTAATTTGCTGTTTATGGCACACAACCATAACATTCTAGTCCATTGCATTTTCTTTTTTTCAGTTCACCTTAAGGAATTTCATAAATGTATCCCAGTCCAGTGCAGAAATAAAATAGCTAATAGCACACCATTACATAAATGATAAAAGAAAACCATACATTTTCAGATATTAAAATCATGTATACGTTAGTCTAAGCCTTGTAGTAAAATTCAGCTCCACAATTCTTTAAATTCAATATGTTCATTTTTATTTTAAACTTAGAGCTTAGGAATACAGGGGGAAGGAACAGCTTTTGATTTGAGCCTTGCAGAGGAAAAATTATATTTTATTAAGGTATTCAAAATGCTGACTGCAGAGAAATTTTAAATAATTTATTTTTTAAAAATGAAAGTATTCTTATGTTCTGATATGAAAGGAAATCTAAAGCTTTGTGTTTATACAAGGGAGCAGAGGTGAAAAGTGGTAAACTCTGAGAACTGCTAACAGTCAGGGCCTTTCTTCTGTGATTTGTCATGGAATTGCCTCCTCAAAACACATACATCTCACATTTTTAACTACTGAAGCCATATTACTGCAGAAAAAATGCAGAAAAGGTGGACTGGAAGAGTCTGTTGTGCCTGCAGAAATGCTGTGGATTTCAGTTATTCCATAGAGCAAATGCCAGCACAAGACCCTCATGGACAGAGGATCTGGAGCAGGAGATGTGTCTACCCAGAGCAACAGCTCTGGAAAAACAACACTGCTCTACTTTCACCTGCACCTCAAGAAGAACTGGTGGTCTTGAAAGAAAGGGAGAATGCAGCAGCACTTCCAGTGCCTGTCCAGGGAGCCAGGGAGGAAGGCTTGCCAAATGCCCATGGGGAGCCAGCTGCAGACCCCAGCTTCTTCCTTTTCTTCCTGGATCCCCCAAATCACAGGCATCTGTGCTGCCTTGCAAGAGACAGGGACAGAGAGAACTTCCTTTGCTGGCCATTGAGTGCTCCAGCTCCTTCCTGATCTACAGATCAGGAATCAGATACAGATACAGATCCCTGGCCTGTATCACACCTCTTCACTTGCCCCCAGGGATTCTGCTGGGGCAAATGCAGAGCAAGCAGCTCATGTGGCTTTATTAGGGCAGCACACACAGAATGTTCTTCCTTTCCAAAACAGAGGTTGGTAAGACCTTGGTGCATTTACATGTGAGAGATGACAGCAACAGAGTGAGAGTTTCAAACTGCAAAAGAAAAAGGTAAAGAGAAGTTGTTATTTCTCAGACAGTCACTAAAAAGCATAGTGAAATACAGAAGAAGAAACCATTTCTCTCTTGATGTGGGTTTTGCTCTTTAATCTACATGACATCCAAAGGCAAAGAAAGTTCTTCAGATGATCGTTGTTCATGTTGCCAGCTCAACAGCAAGTCTCACAAAACACAAGGTGAAGCTAATGTTGAGCATGTGGAAACTGCTGAGGATATCGGTGCTGGCTTTGTTTTGAAAATAAAAAGTTTTCCTTCAGCATAATTTGCTCTGTGTATGGGCTGACTGAGAAAGTGTGATATCAAAAAATTACTCTCAACAGGGTGGATGAATAACATATCCTTGTGCTTGGGGAAAATTTTGACCACAGACCAGTACTAAATTTCCAGTTTTCCTAGACTCCACCAGCCTTTGCTTTGTATGAACTGTGTAAAAACATGGTAACAGGGATGTGTCACATGTGGCCTCTTGAACAATTGTGTGTCTACCTCAGATCAGGGGATCATGGACTTCTATCAAAGCTGCTGGTACCTGAGAAAAATTCCCTGAAGATGTATGTCCAATATCTCTTTCATGAGAATTCAACTTCCTTCCCACATATCTAACTTCTCTGGCTTCACTTTTCTCCTTCCCCAGCTCCCTGATCTGCTGTAGGCTGTGGAAGTTGCAGAGAAGTCATATGAGGCTTTTGAAACCCACAAGAGTGCTTAGGGCTGCTAGAGGAGGGAGATTGAATCATGGTGCTGGTGATAATGTGCAGGCAGCTCCTGAAAAGCAGCATTCCCACATTCCCTGATGGCTGCAGCCCCTCTGCAGGAGCAGCTCGTGGCACTGGACAGGGAACACTTTGGTTTAGGATCTGTAGGCAACACGCAGCGCCCAGCAGTGAGCCAGACCCAGGTTGTCAGAGCCTGGCTTGGAACCTCTGCCAAAAAAGACAGAGCCATGCTGTTCTCCTAGATCAGCCTACAAACTAAGTTAAAAAAAAAAAAAAATTGATCTAAGGCTTCTCTGTTCAGACAGGAGAGCAACTGGCCTAGAGAGAACAACAGCAGGCAACCATTCCCAGTGTGCTGGAAACAAGAAAGAACAAATATTTCAAACCTTTTTCAGAAGGAGGCAGACATGGTTTCTGCCTTTTGCTCTTACTTAGCAGGTCTTTGTATCTCTCAGTCTTGTACCCCAGCATGGGACTTTGGAGGTGGTTCAGAGCACTGAGCACAGCTTCCAGCACCCATCTGTGCATATCCAGCCTCCCCAGAACTCTTTGACATGCATTCAGACCAAACCAGTCAGTCTCTGCTCTTCTGTTCTTTGGAGGTGTCTGGCTCAGGGTTAAGGGGGATGCCTGCAGACACCACACCTGAGACAAAATAATCAATCCCTGAGCAAACTCACAGAACTTATCAGGACTCATCTGTACAAAGATGGGTACAGTTCCACCTAGAACCTCTCCTTATAAATTTAAAGTTTTTGCAATGTGCATGGCTAGTAGAAATCAGAGCTCTTCCATAGCAACATTATGGAATTTCATACCATGGTTAGCTATATGTGAAATCTCTGCATGCCAGAATTAGAATACTCACATATAAAGTTTTGAATTCAATTTACCTCAGGCAAGGGGAACTGTGTTTTACAGTGGAGCTCAGGGTGTGTTGAGTCTAACACCTGCAATGCACAGCTCAAAATTGTATTAAATAAATGACAGATGAGGAGCCAAAATACAGAGGATTACCCCAATCTCAGAGATATTGTGTCCTTAACCTATATATGAGTTGCTCTACAGACAACTCAGGGTCTTGATTATATATTCAGATTATATATATTCCTGCAGCAAAGACACTTGTTCAGAGGGTCTCATCACTCCTCATCTTCCTTTTATGTCAGAATTTTCTGCTCTCCCTTTAAAACTTCTGCCCCTGTCCAACAGCAAAACAGATGTTGTGAGTGGGACTCTTGCTCAGCAACCCCTGCCTGGAACATAACACTCAGCTACCTGCTAAATTACTTCCTTTTAGTTAAGGTGAAGCACTGATCATATTCTAAAATCCACTCAGGTGTAAAAAAACTTGCAGATGTGCTGTTGGGGGTGGAAAAATTGAAGTGAAAAGACCTTGGAGTGAAGGGATAAGACATTTTGTCTGTATCCTCTGGCATCACTTTATGGACGAGGAATTCTTTTTTAGCACATTTTATCAGTGTTAAGAGGGAGAACAAAAGGTTTCTGGATGAAGATATGGCAGATTTTCATAATTAAGTGAAATTCACTACCTTCCATTCTTCTCTTCACTGCACAGAGCAATTGTAGAATGTTGATTCACAATACCTGCAATGAGAACTGAGTCACAGGGCATTTCCTGGGGATTAACAAGGAGCTGAGAAGAGTTGATGGCCCAAAGCAAACTGGGAGACCACTAACCCAAACCTGCCATTAATTCCCAGGGAGATGCCCCAAGCCTCAACTGTTATTTGCTGCTGTGACCTCTACCCCCTTCCGTCGACCTTACACAGAGGAAGAAGCACATCTTGAGCAGGGATGATGCCAGATGCTGCTCCTGCCAGAGATGGCTATTTCTCACCCTGGGGAATTCCTGGTCAGGCCAGGAGCTCAAAATACCCTCCTCCACCTGGAGAATGAGGTTTCCAGATCATTTTCATGCAGTTTTCTGGTTTTTAGAGCACACAATTTGCGCCAATTCACAACCTGCACAACTTGAATTAGTGGGGCTATGCAGAACACAAGCCACTGCCTTTTCTACACTCCCTGGTAGCTGACAAAGTGGACAAAAAACCCCCAGTCACTTAAAAACTAAACAACTTTGCCTTAAATAAAAACTTAAATCAAAACAATGAAATGTGAAATTAAAACAATTTATATCTAGGTATAAAATTATTATATTATTATATAATTTCTTAAAATAACATACTGTTACTGCTTAAGTTCTAGTCAGGTGTAGTAGGTGGGTTTTAGTCAGGTGAACTAGGCAGGTTCCCTGGGACAAGAATTTGCTGAAGTAAAACATTTGGAAGAAGATTTGGAAGCAGTAGCTTTCTTGCACACACAAAATATTTACTAATTTAATTTTATTCCATCAGTTCTATTTAACAAGTTCATTTCATGTTGTGAATCCATAGAGAATTTAAAAAAGAAAAAGCCTTTTTTTTCCTTCTCCAATCTATGAATAAAAATGAGTACAATAAGTTCTGCAATTTCTTTGGTCTGACTTACTTCAGTGACTGATAACTTAATTATTCATAGTAACACACCAGTTAGTTGCTTTTAAGCTAAGAAAAGAATGTGGATTTTTATTTTCTTATATCACTTAATATATTTTATTTAGGTAACAAAGAGAATATTAAGCTATTTGGGGATTTTTTTATTGAATTTTAGTTTTCATTCAATTATAGATTCATAAAAACAAGGAAAAAATATAGGAATAAATGAACCATGCTTCATTTTCCAATTAAAAATATGACAAAATTAAGAATATGATAAAGTGATCATTAATTTATCAACATAATAAATATTCATAGAGAAATACTTTTGGTTAACAAGAAAAAAGACCTCGCTGTGTACTATCTTTTGTCATAAATCATAGAATATCAGAATGGTTTGGGCTGGAAGGGACAGAGCATCCAGTTCCAACACCCCCACCCTGGACAGGCACACCTTCCACTAGACAGGTCACTCCTTTGATCCCACATGGCCTTGAACACTTCCAGGGATGGGGTATCCTCAGCTTCACCCTGTTCCACTGCCTCACACCTTCACAGTGAAGAATTTCTTCCAATTATCTGATCTAAATCTACCTTCTTCCAGTTGAAAGCCATTTCTCCTTGTCCTATCCCTACATACCCTTGTAAAAAGCCACTCTCCAGCCTTCCTGTAGGTCCCCTTTAGGTGTTCTAATGGTTTCCAACCCATGAAAGGTAACTTTTATTTAAAAAAACATCTAGCATAACTTACTACTGCAAAAAGAGATCAAATGTATTATTTAAACCAAGATTTCCTACTTGGTGATTTAAATCTTGATTTAAATTAGTTCTCTGTGGGTGTTGGAGTTGGCTTACAGCCTTCAAATAATTGTAGGGAAGAAAGGAAACTCTGCTGAGACAGATGCTATAAATATGTGCTGGTATTTGAGACTGCAGTGACGTCTTTACATTCAGAACCTCTGGGTTATCAGCATTAGAAAACTGGGTTTACCTCTGAACTGTACTAAAATAAGTGACTGATGCTAAGGAAAGCTACAGCAATTGGTACTTGACTATTTTAACATTGACCTAAAACGGTGTGTATATCTTTTGAACCCTGTTTAACTATCAATCTGTTGGCCAGTTACCTTCCAAATTCATCTTCCAGTATAGTACAGATCCTGTGATCCCAAAATTTCACAGGCAGTAGATGTAACCTCCAAATCATGGGACAGTACACATTAGAATTGCTGCAGGACAGCAAGAAAAAAAAAAGAAGGGAAGCAGAACAATACACCATAAAAGAAAAGGATGGCCATGGGCACAGGCAGGCAGAGAAATCTGCAAAATGACAGTTCATAAAGCATTCCTATAAAGACTGAAAACTGTCACTGGTGAAGTAAGGTAGTGTAATCTGTGCCTTTCCATTTTCTTCAGTTCCTAGTGAGCTGACACCAAAGAACAGTATTTTGTTCTCTCCTGGCTTTGTTAGCAGCCTCCAAATCCAGCAGACAGACAGCAACATGCCTGGTGCAGCAGCTGGTGTAATGCTAGAAGTAATTTCTCCTTTACCCAGTGCTTTGAGTGCCCAGCCTGAATGCTCTGTGTGGTTGGAGCTACATCTGTATCTGCCTGGGTTTTAAAAGCATCTGTCTTACAAATCTTCATCAGTGGTCTAAGAAAGCCAAATATTGGCTTTTCTATCCAGTGCAGTTGCTTTCAAATCCAATTCAAGAATGGTAGGTATCCATTTGACTTAAGCCAGCAACCACTTAGACTGAAAAATGTAATACTACAAAATTAAAACAAATATTTCAGGGGCTCATCTGCATCTACTTTCAACTGGTATGAGACCAGCTGTGATTTCTCAGTGGTATGGATTTAAGAGGGATGCAACACCAATACTACCCAGTGTAGTGTTTAATCTCAGTCTGGTGATCTGATGGTGAAAGTCTTCACCACTGTACAATTCTTCTCCTTGCTTTCTACTTCCTCCTGTTAATGAGTAATCTCCTGTTAAGAGGCCTGCTTTTACACTGAAGCTTTGAGAACTATGGTAGAGAAGTGATAAGGGGTTTTTCAATTTTCCTTTTTTTTTTTCACTGTATAAAGAACTGGAATAATAAATAAACAGCTTAATAAAAAAAACACTAAAAAACAGAGCAATCTTTCCTTTTAAAGATTTTATCGGTCCTACAAAACCATTCCTGAGGTAACTAAACATTACCCATTTTACAAACAGGCATGCTGTAATAGAGGAAGAGATTCAGCCCCACAGTCACTGGTGATAGATGACCTACAAAACACTTCAGTTTTGACACACAGGTACTACTATTAAACAAGGCTAGAAATATTAGAAATGCAGAGGTACATTCCCAGAAGGTTTTGAAATTACAGTACTCATCTGACATCACAACTGAAGTCAAAGGGATTTCTTTAAGGTCAATAAACCCCAGAGCAACTCAAAGGATGCAACCCATATTTATTGCTCTGGAGCTCCTCAGAAAGGCAGGTGGACTGTGGAGGAAGAATGGATCTTCTCACATGTCAGGTTTGTAGAAGGATTTAGTGGATGGCCAAACATGTTTGGGATTTGATGGGATCCATTTGGCTGGAAAAGATTTCTTTTTCCCAAAGGTTTCTCTCGACTGCAATCTGCCTTGGCTGTGAGGGTTTGGGGGAGGCTCCCTAGGGAGCTTATCTGTGCTGCTTCTTGGCTGCTGCACAGTGATGTAGAATTTCCAACCTCAGAGAAACCTGCTGGGCAACAGTCCTTTACAGACACTCAGAGCCCAGCTGGCTGTGCTAACCCTCTGGGGCAGCTCTACAGCTTATCCCTTATTAAATTCCAATCCTTCATCACTTGTGATAAAATAGAAGCCAGAGGGTGGATGCACAATGAGTGTTTTTGAGAGCCCTGCTTGTGTTATAGTTTACTTTGTGGTAGCTTAAATACAAACCAGAATGAATGTTTAAATCAAAGCACAAACTCCTTTGGCCCCAGGGTAAGAAAAACATTTTCACATTTTAAACATCATTGGCCTCAAGGTACAAAAGCAAATATTTACAAAACTTCCAGACTTCAGAGATGGCTTTTCTAAGGCAATTCCTTGTTGCTGCTTCTCTGGGAGCTTTTCTCATTCCATGCTTCCCACCCTTTGGGAAGAACACAGGCAAGGACTAGGAGCACAGCCTCTTTCTCCAGATCCCTCTGCTCCAAAGATCATCTCATCTCCACAGCTGTTGGCCAACACTGAGAAGCCAAAGGAAAGCAAATGAGAGAAATACCCCTCTGCAGATGGTTTGTGCTGTTCTCATGCACTTTGCTCCCTACACTGACTTCATGGAAACACTGATCTCATCACACCTGCCGTGGGATTAAGAAGCCCACTGATACTGTGTATGTCACCCTCTTATTTGGTGGCAGGGAATGTGTCCTGCAAGGTGTCAAGAATGTAAAATTGTGATCAAAGACCACCACCACATCCTCTCAGCTCCGAAGTCCATTCAAGATGTGGGATGGGATTAGGCATGAGTCAGAAATCGTCATGCATTTCTTTATTGTCAACTTTTAGCACTCCTGCCTTTGTTCAAATTCAAGTTCAAGGTAACCTCACTTCATGCCCCTACCTACTCTACAAACAACCTGGTGGAAGAAAAGGAAACCATTGTCTAATGACCATTTCTTCCAGTGCCAGTGCAGGCAGCTCTCTCCCACACCAGGCTGTGCCTTGAGTGTGCCAGAACAGCTGCTCATGGGGTTATGCTCTGAATCAGACTGAGGAGCTGGTTTGGGTTAAAAATAACCAATGCAACAAAACAAAGCAAAACAAAAATAGTCATTTTTAACCAAGAATACTTCCCTGACCCAGGCAGGCCACCACACATCACACTGTCACAGGTGATCAGGCTATATCTTCCCCATGGTAATGTGAGATGTGATGTTGGTTTTTCACTGCACCAGAATCCAAGGCAATGCAAGGATGCCCAGGCCATCCTGCCCAGAGCCAAGGGGAGAACAGAGAACTTCAGCTTCTGATACTCAACACATACCCCATGGGATCCCACAGCTTGCCAGGCAGACTGAGATTAATGTCAGAGAACTAAGTGGCAACAGGTCCCCTTCCTTCAACAAGGGCAAACCAAGTGTTTCAGACCAGGAATATCCAAACTTTTTAAAAGAACTTTTTGAAATTAGAGAATTCTTGGAAGTTGGAATTTTTTAGGTCATTCTGTCCCACTGAAAAATTAATTTTGGTTCAGTTTTCATCCTGAGTCCAAATGGAAATAGACCTTAAACATCTGAATAAAATTGACCAAAAATTCTTATTTTCAGTGTAGTAAGGATTATATGTGCACCAAGCATAAGTGATGACAGGAACAAGGTTCGAGCATCAAATGGGTGTTATCACCATTACACAAATGTTCTCTAAATGTAATAAAATAGTGCAGCAAAATATAGTACATTTAATAACTGCTATACAATGCATCATTATGCTATATTGTCATACAGTACCATGTTACTCTGTACACATAACAATTTTTAAAGTTGCATATATGCATATAAAATAGTCACTGCTTGCTTCTTGATACTTCAGTATAATTCTAGTATTATTTCAATCATAAATACTCTGAAGTAGCTTTAGGTGAAGATTTCAGAATATAAGAAATGTTGAAGCAATAAATTTCAAGGAAAATGTATGTAAAGGGTTCTGTCAGTAGAAGTTAAAAAAGGATCTTGCTAATTTGGTCTTTTTAAAATTCTTTTTTTAACAGACATGTAGATTAGAATTTTATTGCCAGTGATGGAAAGTCTCAAATATTTTATAAAAAAACCTAGAAATATCTCCACCAAATGACAGATTTTCTTCTTTCTGTAACATATCTCACAATTTTCTTTATCAATCAAAGATCTGCTACTCACAGATATAAAAGCTTTGTATTGCAAGTGTTAGTCTCATGCAAAGATTTATAATAATAAATCCATATGACTATACAGATACAGTCAATGCCACAAAAGATACGCTGAGCAGGCCACAAAGTATTGGGGGAAAGTACAAAAAAAAAAAAGAATTCATAGCAGGTGAGAAGAAGTTGAAAAGGATTTCTGGATGAATTATGGATATACAGAAAACAGGGCTGAAGAGAAGACCATGAGAGATCTATACTTGGATGAGGATTCAAAATTACAAACATTTCTGTCTTTGTTTTTCTTAATTACTATTCTTTTTTTAAAGATCTACCTCCCTAAGTAATCTACTCTAATTCTTTCTGCCCTGACTCCTTAGCATGAGGCTGGGAGGAAGCTTCTGCTGCTACAGTTTTAAAGCCTTACATCCTGCCCACCACAGCCCAGATTTGGTGAACAAAGTATTCCTTTTCCTCCCTGTGATAGACTTTTCCACAGGACTCAGAGAGCAATTTAAAGCATAAAAGAGGGAAGTTATAATGGAGAAAGAAAAGGTTAAATGGAACAGGGTTCTGTGAGCAGAATAGCTGCGTGTTATTTATCCAAAATAAACAACATGGATTGGATGAAAAGCACTGGGAGTTACTGAGGGAATGAGTGAGGGTAATAGCAAAGAATCAGAAAGAAATAAGATCAAGATTTCATGAAACAACTTAGAAATGGGCTATGTGAGGGCAGGTGAAGCAAGTACTTCTGGGCAAGAGCAGAGATGGCATGCTGAGGCCTTGCTGGAAGTGATCTGTCCTTTTCAACAGTAATAATTTGTTTCACTTTGGTATACCTGGGATAAAAAGGCCTCAGATACATGCACAGCATCTGCTTCCCTCTGTTGTGCTCCTATGCTAAAAAGGAGAGTTAACATTAGATTATTAGATTAATAATATTACATCAGATAATTAACCTCCATTAAAAAAAGAGGTTAAACATTAACCAAACTCAAATGAACCAGAGGCAAATACCTACTTCAAAAAAACTCTACAAGCCTGGGTTTGGAAATCACTGCACTTATTGGATATGAGGGAGTGACTCATTTTTATCACAACTACCCAGTGATGTTCTCTGGACAATTTCTTATCTAAGTCATATGTGCTCAGAAACATGGTTTTTAATCACAAAACCTGTTTAGAAGAGCCTACAATGGGTAGGACTGTAATAGACTAATAGTGCACAGCCCCCTAATAAATAAGGGCTTATGAAGAAGATGCTCCCTCCACATTTTATCTCTCTGAATTATGGATTTCTTCATAATGTTCAGCCAATCCCTGGAAACCCATCCTTGCATGGGAAGGACAGTGTGAGGAACCCACACAATAGAGCTTTTTCAGTCAGAGGCTTTTGCACTGGGAGGGCAATCTTTGAAAATTGTGAAGCTCAGAGCCTGTAATCAATGGCTTGCTACTGTTATTGGCGCCTTTTGTGATCTGCTCTGAGAAAACAGTGGTTTCTGCAGCACAGCTCCAGAGGTGCCCAAGTTGACCTCTATGCGGGATTGTGGAGTCCAGTGCAGAGCCTGAGCCCTGTCCAGGGCACAGAACTGGTATTTTGGGTTGTCCTTCTATTCACAGCAGTGTTTGATTCTCACAGAAGCTACATAAATTCAACTTGAGGAAAATACACCTCCACATTTGCCTGGATTTCCTTCTCTCTTCCTCCCCGTGGGTGTCACAAAAAGCTTTAAATAGCTTAATATTTCCAGCACTTTTCCTGTGCTATGTATTGCAGATAATTGAAAAGGGTAGAGGGAGGAAGATTAGTATCTGAAGCAGAATTTGTAAGTCTAAAGAAATCATTATAATGGTGCTAAAGCCTAGCTCAGGACCAGCTGAACATCTTGGACCCAGAGGCTGGAGTTTTAATTCCATATTCTCTCCTCATTTTGCTGTTTCAGAAATGCACTCATGTTAAGAAATCAGGAAGCTGTGTCTCCTTTTGTCTCAAAGGATTTGACTTTGTTCACCATTCTGCCAGTCCTCTGAATCTTTTGAAGAAAAAAACACAAGCCTCTCCTACCTGCCACTGTTTTATTGTGTATTTTTGAAGGAAAAGCTCTGTCTACCTTGAACAGATCCCTCAAGACAATCTCCAGTGCAGACACATAATGGCATATGAAAATGAATGGAATGCTCTGAACATTGTGTCTCTGCTTCACAAGCCAATTCTGCCAATCTACCACAACTTGTGATTCATGAAAGTAGACCTTGTCCTTAGACAGAGAACTTTAATTCCCCTCTTTCCTCTGTCAACCTAACAAAACACTAATTCTTAAGGAATATTGTGTATTTGCTCATGTAAAAGGCTCCTGGTATGAAAAAAGCAGCTTTTCCCCTACCACCCTGTGGTGAGAGGCAGACTTTGCACAGCAAGGCAATGTATTATTAGAACTAAAAAAAGTCCACAGAATTCCTTCGTGAGATTGAAACAAATTCTGTTTCGTTTGTAACTGTGTTTGTTATTTTTGTTAAACTGCTCCCTCTCAGGTCCTATCCCAAGAAAAAATCCTGTCAAGAAGGATTATTTTTGGCCAATTCTCCTTCAAAGAGTCACAATCAATAATCTCTTTTACAGAAGTAAACCTTTGGGAACACAGTAAAGAATGTTAATTGTAGTTCCTATGGACATCTCACTTTCTCTAAAGGCAACAAATGAAATATTAAAAACTAAGTAGCATTTAAACAAGTCACTCACCATGAAGTCTGTCTCAAAGCTCACACACTAATCAAAACCAGAGCAACACAAGGGACCCTGGCTTTATAAAAATAATCTTTTCTCCTATATCATCAATTTCATAAAAAGCCTTCAAAATCCACAAGAGTAAAACTGTTTCTCACTTAGAGAGCAAAGAAAAAAAATTGTGTGAGCATTTCAGGTTTTATAAAGGAAGTAATGTAGCAAATTGTAGGCTTCTGTAATTCCATTTAAGTAAGCCAAGTTAAATACATATGGCCTACAAGGTTGTGGGGTGGGAATTTGGTAGGCTCTAGAAATTCAGAAACATTATAATCTCCTTACTATCACTTGTAAGTGGGATATCACTCCATATTTTTTCAGCACTAAGTGGCTTATCAATATAGACTCTCAAAGAAGAGCTTCAGATTTTGTTGCCTACCCTGAAAACCTTCACTTGGAAACAACACATGCTGTTTATCAGTCTGCAGCAGAACTACATTTACAAATATATGTTTTCTGTCATGATAGCATAAATTGAAACATCCCATAGTACTTTTCGTGCCAATATCTTCCTATAAAATTATTATGGACCCTGTGCATATTTGGGTAGGTCTGTGATCTGTCAGGTATAAGAAGTAATTTTTAGGGTTGTTTGTTTCTGCAGCTGTGAGCGGTTACAGAAGGAAATGATGGTGATGCTGATACTCAAGAGTTAGGCCATACAAGACACTGCAACTGCTTTCTGCTCTCCTCATTCCCTCCTCATCCTAGAGAGAAAATACTGAACTTCACGGAATCAGGAGCAGGTTTCTTCATTGCCAGAGCAGAGGAAAGATCCTTCCCATAACAGTTGGTGAAGCACTGGCAGCCACACAACCACCAACCAGAGCCAAATCTCATCTCTCGCTAGGCAGCGAGGTACCACAGATCCTCCTCTCTTTCACCTCAAACAGATGGTGGTGACTTTTCCTTCTCTCCTATTCCCTTTTGTCCTGGCTGCCCTGTGCAGTTTTCTCTGCATATGCCCTATGTATTGTCCATACAAACTCACTAAAACTGCAGGCAGAAAAGCAAAGAACTGCTCAAACAACCAAAAGAGATGGCAGGATCCAGAATGAGCCCCTCCTGTACAGGAGATGCTCATCAAGTGCATCAAGGGCTGGGGAGCCAGCATTGCACTGCATTTGTCAGCCAGAACAGGACTTTAAATACTCCAGACAGCTTAACCGATACAATTTCTGATACAAAGCCAGCTACAATTTCACTAGAATGTTTTATATATATACATTCTGCAGTCCCATAGCTGTGAAAATCATTCCTATGCAACTGAGCTCTGGCATCTCCATTTAGCTTTTAATTGTGCTTCTACCCTTTTCACTGTGAGGACAACCTAAAACCTGTAACACTGCCTGCAAACTGCAACAGCATCCCTGCCAGGACCTGCAGGGAACCACCAGTCTGCAAGGCCTGGCGTGTTCCACTCACCTCCCTGGGAGGAGCCACCCTCAAAGCTGCCCTCAAGCTCAGCCAGGAACTTTCCCATCCTTCCCAGCTTTGTATAAAGCTAATCCATTTTTCAGTTTCTAATTTAAGTGAATTTGGACTAATTAAGTTGAATGTCCTAAGTCAATGAGCCTGAGGCCCTAATTCATAGTATATACTATTCAGAATATCATATCCTGGAATGTGCTTTGCCACGAAGATCAGGAGCAGCCGAAGCACGGGATGGGAAACTCTCTAGCCTTGAGGTTAGTGCAGCAGCTCTGTCACCTGAAGATCAGGGAAAATTAATTCCTAAACATCACTGTGAGCTTCCCACTTTCTCAGCATATGTGAGGAACATGGGGACAACATTGGCGAGCCCAAATCTGAGAGTCAGCGAGACGCGCTTCTGAGAACAGGTACATGTTCTTCCCTTTCAAGGCAAGGGGATCTTCAGATGGATGCAGAGGATGAGTCCTCTTACTCCCTACTGTTCCTTCAGAAGGAAAAGGGAAGAGAAGCTTCCCCCTGCTCTAGAAAAACATCAGTTTATTGGACTCCTCTGTCACCTGCTGGAAATAAGAAAGAATTTTTTGCCCAGCACACCTGACTGTAGAACTTATATCCCTTTTAAGCCTAAACATGAAAGTGTGATGTTAATGTTCTAAGCAAAACTAACTAGCAACAAATTCTTTGACATCAGCTCCTCACTGATAAACTCTGGACCAAAAATTATTCATGGGAATCCTTCTGTTGCGACAGTTTCAATAGAAACACTTCATATTTGACTTGAATGGAGGCAGACATCATCCTTTCCATCCAACACAGCAAACAGGCCAAGAATACATCAATCACATCAAGAATATGGTCAAAAGGTTGGCTGTTTCCTTCTAAAATTACTTAAACTCGTCACTAGCAAAGATGTGTAGATGAAATGTTCTGTTATCACAAACATCAGAGCATCAGAAGGCAATACAAAATTAACATGCAGCAAATACTCCAGTGTAGCTTTCCAGATCCATTTACAGTGAGACTGGAGATGATACCAAACAGACTGTGAGCCCAAGTATTTGTACATGTGTTCAAGCAGTTAAGAAACAAGCAATCTGACTATATATTCTTTGCTGATTCCAGACAAGCCCTTTAGGCTTTTGTTGACCTTGCTGCATACCTAACATTATGCACATTCTTAACTTCTATTATTGCAGTAATTCCTATAATATGAGGTATTTCTGTGAGTATTTGCAGGACTGGAGCCTAACTCTGAGCTGGTATTCACAAAGATATTCAAGAAAATTAATCCAAATTAACTAAGAGCTTAATTTAAAGCAGATTAGTTGAAGTGTGTTTAACCCTATAAAGACTTTTCAAAATTAAAGTAGTCTTAATTCAGCTTTGTATTGAGCTTAATCCATTTTTCAATTTCTAATTTAAGTGAATTTGGACTAATTAAGTTGAATGTCCTATGTAAATGAGCCTGAGGCCCTAATTCAGTACTGTGCCCATGCACAGGTATAAAACCATTCCTTGAAATCATATCCAGCTGTTTTCAGTAAGGTAAATACGGGTACTGAATCCTATTCACTATCCTATATTCCTGAATCATACTCTTGACTGCTTTATATTCTTAAATCATTTGAGAATTATAGTTTGATGGTAAGGAAAAATCATAGCCCAAAGGGCCAAAAGGCAGATAAATGTTTTCCATTTACTGTGCTCCAGATGATACCAATTTCTTTAGTGTGTGTACAAGCAATCTCCAGTCATTGTTTTCTGTAGGAAATCTCTGATTGACACAGAATTAACGACTGGTTCTTCAGGGTGGAATTATTTTTTTTCCTTAAAAGGGGAAAGGAAGATTAATCCTTCATTTTCTGGAAAGACTTCATAATGGGTGTTGTTTTCTCAACCCAGACTCGTAGAGCACCATATCCATTCCCAATGGAAAAGATGAATTTCAGTAATTGTATTTATCTAGGATTTTACATCTCAGATTTTGCAACCCTTTTTTCAAACCTCCCTTTACTTGGAAGTGTTTGAACCTAAATAATTTTCTTGACAGATATACAGCAAGAAAGCAAAAAAAACCCAAAAATCAAAACCCGACACAACAAGCTTAATAACAAGGCCTGATTAGGCACCAAAGTTAAGTTTCAATATTCAATGTCAGATACATTTGTGCTTAACTACTTCACACAAGACAGGTAAAATTGTGCAATAGTATTCCTTCTAGCAATGTAGCAGCAAAAGCATGCTAAGAGGAAAGTTGTGTCTTAAACAAAATTTGCCAACTAAATTAGGCACTGAGCCAGGAAGGCTACTCAGAGAGTCATGGAGCCTAGCAGACATTCCACGTCTGCTTACTCAGGGTGGATTGGAGAAGTCAGTTCATACATGATACAGCTCAGGTCTTGATCCTTCCAACTTCCAAACAAATTCCCTCAGCTTCCCATGGCACCTGAAGAGTCCTATTAAACTGAGCACTGGACATCAAACTCCAGGATGCTGAAAACCTGAGGTGCTGTGATGAATAGGTAACATATATTGTAAGAGAGAGAACCAACATGGTTGTATTTTCATGCAGCTGAGTCCAAGCAAATACTCTTCACCTCTCAGCAACACAGCATCAATTCTCAACACAAGCTGGCAGATACTCAGCTTGTTCAGATACCTTCATGTGACCTTTCCTTACCTGAATGGATGTGGTGGTAGCAGACTGAATACGTGACCCACAGCTCACTGAGTGCTATGATGTTGTTATGCCCACAGCAAAACTGAGATTTGACAGCTCTGTACATCAGTTTCACCAAGTGTATGTATTTTGGTTAGTCTTCCTCAAAGAAGATGTACTCTTCCCCAGAGAGAGGAGTTCGTCATATTTTTTTAACTCATGCAGTGAAAGAGGAAGAATTTCACCGTGTGTAGGTCCTTCAAGCATGTTTATCAACATTTTAGGTGAGCACTGTAAAGAAAGGAAGAGCAGGTACTGGAAAGAGATTCAAGGGCAATTACCGCCGTCCTTCTCAATGACTACCTAATTCCTTCTTCCAGGAGCAGCAACTTGTTTGTCCTTCCTTTCTATTACTGCCTTTCCCTACATTATTTTTCTACTGTCTGGTGAAGTTACTACTATCACTTCTCCCGGTTTAATAAAAAAGTAAAGAGAAAAGATATTCACAAGAATATAGACATGGTTGCCCTCCACAGTGCTTTGCAGAATGGCCGTGTTGTGAACAGGGCTGTCAGTAGCATATATGTGCAGGGGACACTGCTTGTAAATGGGGCTTCTTTGTAATTTCACTATCATCGTTTCCAGAATTTCCATGGCTCACTTTTAGTTGAAGAGACGTTTCTTCCACACTGAGACAAAAGAGTTTTTTAGATGCGTTTGAAGGCTGTTAGCCACCACCACATGCCAGCCATTCTCTCCTTGTGTTCTGTAGCTGCTTCACATCAAGCACCCAGTGGTCTCTGCACTGCCCGCTGCCTGCTCTTGAAACAAAAGCTTTTACTATTCTTCAGTTTGCAGATGTGGTGCAGGTGAGGAGCAGTGCCTAGCTGAGGTGTGTTCAGTAACAGAATCGCTCCAGACACAGAAAAGCAGCTTCTCCCATGCACACATTAAGCGGGCAGCGTTTAACTGGCATCTAGATAACAAGGACATCCACTTCCCTGCAAAACACGAAAACATGCTCAGGACTCGCAGCCATGAAATGGACTTGATAGCCTTTAAATTCTGTTTTACTGTGCTGGCTTCCAGAGATGGCTTGGAGCCGATGTGGCAGCTCATTAACACTTGGTTAACACTTCTCTACATAGCACAGCGCTGACTTTTACATTCTCTTGTTTTCAGGAGAGCAATGCGTGGGCAATTAAAGGAGGGGTAATAGCTTAAGAGATACAAAATATTATGAACAAATCAGTTTTAAAAACGCTGAAAACAAAAAGCCACAACGCACTGTAAACATCATTTGTGATTATGGAATCCAAAGAAGCATTACTTTTACCTCTCCTAGTTTCCAATGCGTGTGATTTCAGAGAGTCCCAGTTTCAGGTTCTAGAGACAGACATCTGCAGAGGAGCAGTTAATTATCTGAGGAAGCAACCCTCTAAATCGGCTTCTGCTTTTAACCTTAGAGCAGCATCTGTTTTATTTAAAAAGCCTATAGCTCACTTTTAACTTTTAGGCTGCAAAAACAGGGAGAGTGTAACTCAAAAACTTTCTCTGATGCTGTATCCTTCAGCTCTGAAAGCCAGAATGATCTTTTCTTGCAAATAAATCAGTAAAAGAGGAAGCGAAAATGTCAGACTGCATTTGATTGCCAGAAAAGTGAGTCTCTCCCACAATAAAAGAGAGTAAACTCTATGTGAAGTGGGGATCTTGTCTACTAGTTCCCCCAGACATCAGACAGCACAGTGAGAGCGTGCAGGAGATTAATGGGCAGATTATCTTGCAGCCCACTCCACTGCAATGTCTGTCTGTGCTAAGGAGTGGCCTTGTGCTGAAATCACACTTAGGCTGCTCTCCATCCGTGTGAAACCCAGTCTGCCAGCCTTCCAGATTCCAGGCAAACCAATCCCTGCCAGCCAAGGAGGAGGTGGCCAGTGGAAGCACTGACACCTACTTGGCTCCCCACGGATACCCAGCTCTCCCTGCCTCCATCACTTCTATCCTATGGGCTCTCCTGGAATGCTCAGCAGGAACAAAAAGTGCCTCTCCCTGCACAGGATTTGGCAGACAGCGTTTTCACTCTTCCCCAATGGGTCAAGCCTGCCAGGAGGGAACCACACTCTTTTGACAGGAAGTGGTACCCCTTGCACTCCCCAGCTCTGAGCTGGGGAGCTCATGAGTCTTTTAAAGCTCCTTTTCCTGCTAATCCAGGCACCAGTGTGCTGAGGGAGAAGGGGCAGCCGAACTGCACTACTGCAAAGCTCCACCTGGTCCAACCAGCCCCACTGGTGGGTGTCTGTCCCCCTGAAAAATAAGCCTTCTGATAATGTTTTCATAGTTTTGGTTGCTTTCCCATGAGAGTCTGGTAAACATGAGATGTTTATCACATTCCTTCTGAGAAATGGTTTTTGACGGATTTGATGGTCTTGGCATGGCCAGCTTGCTTGGGAAGGTGGTAACTTAATTATTCAATCCCTGGTCATTGTCAAGAATCTATAAATACTGGAGTCAGAAAATAAAGTCACAGGTTTTTGCTCTAACACTGAAGGTAGTAGTGTGAATCATTTTGTGTCCTTTAGTGAGAGGTGTCTCTCTGTGGCCCTGTGCTGTGCCAAGTAAACAAACTCATACAGCACATTTGCAAAGATGGTTTTTCATCTCTGCCAGAAATGTCCAGGCACAGATTGAGTCATTAGGCAGATTTCAGCTGGATGGCCATGCATGAACTCCAGCGTGTTGCACATGGAAGATGTTGGGCAGCAGCTGAAGAAGCAGCTCTCCTCTGGCAGGAGCTTCTCTCATGGTGAAGGAACAGTCCCACCTGTGGCAGGTAAAGGCACAGAGCTTTATTTTGGAAATGTGATTGCCAGCTGATAGAAAGCAGTAGAAGAAGCAGTGAAACAGCATATACTCAGGAATAAATATCTTTTTGGCTACAGTGCCCAAGAGGAATGCCACAAAATCCTCTTTAGTGTGGGGACAGATGGGACAAAGGCAAGCCTGATGTAACCTAGGGTTTTATTTGTATTTGAAAAGGAAGGAACTAAAGTGTAAAGACTTTTAATGACCACTGCTCTTCCCTTTTCCTTTCTCTCCAGTTAACCCTTAAAACACTCAGCTGCAGTCATCTTTCTAGTTGATCAGTCAGTGCTGGGTATCCTGAACATTTTCTTCCCAGGTATTTGATAAACTGTAATTCATCATAATACCTTCTTTGGGATTATTTTTTTCAGATCTACCACTAATTTGGTGGGGTATATATTGAAACACTGATTTCAAGTATTGATCTTTATCGAAGTTAAAAATTTGACACCTCCATATTTTAATTTCTCCAGTCATTCTTATCTATTTTATCTTCTGGACACTGGAGGCCCAGGATGCCAGAAGTTTCCAGGAAGCAGAAAAAGCATTTTATATAACCCAGCCACAGAAAAAGTAAAGCAATCTCACTGAATATTTTACATTAAAAATTCAACTTTGCATGTTCTTTTACATTCCAGATCACCTCAGATCCAAAATACAAATATTTACATGCTTTTAGGTTGCCCAAATATGATTCTTTGTTACAGCAAAAAAAAAAAAGTCCAACCTGCCATGGGAAGCACCTTCTCAATTTAACACCAGGTTCCTGCTGAAGTTTTTATTAGAAAAAAAAAAAAGCAAAAAAAGCAAAGTTTTTTTCTCAAAATCAGCCAACCTGATTTTGAGAAATGGCTATCTTCTATAAAACCTCATCATCTCTGTCTCCCTATCACAAAAAAAAAAAAAAATTAGAATCAACTTAGGTTATGTGGAATAGAAAATCACAACTCCAGCAATTGAAGTTTGGTAAAAGGTCTAAAAAAAAAAAAAAAAGTTATAATGGGAAGTGTCAGGTGAGTTTAAGTGAAAAAATTACTACCTGCTTCACCTGTAATGTCTTCATTATTAGGACCTTGGATATTACGTTGATAGTTGTTCAGACTAATGTTCCTACATTAATCTCTTTTGGTGATATTGGAAAAATGCCTGTGAGCTAATAAGTATTCAGCACATGGGAGGATCAGATTTGATATAAATGAAGCATTTTTTCTGGGTCTTTGGCACGTAGCTACATGCATAAGAAGCAGAAAATAGGACAAAACCGTCAAAGTAATATGAAAACACGTGATGGTGGTTTATTAAAAGACTTACAGCTGAAGAATATGAATGCCCCCTTTTTTTTGCCTCTATATGTGATGTACCATCGTATCTCCCATAGCTCTTTGAAGGCAGAGGATCCAGAAGTAACAGCTGAATTCTCAAACCAAAAAACCAATGAACTGGAATATTCCTTTCAAAAGAGATGGTGTGGTTTTATTGAAACCACTCTCCTAGTGGCTGGCTCTCAGAGTGTGGTGGGGGAGCCAGCTATCTCTTGGAACAGATTTGGCATAAATGAGGAATAATCCAAGGCAGTATCCATGCCAAGCCTCTTGTCATTACTCGATGGCACTGCTGGGATGTTTGGTCTCTGGACCCCTAACTCCAGGAGCACAGGCTTCCCCTTGGCCAGCAGCTTCACTCCAGCTCATTGAAAATAAGGAATCAAGAGTAGCACAAATGGGATTTTCAAGAAGGTACCTGGTGGGGCTTAATGAAAGGGAGCCTGAGCCGCAGGGAGGAGATTACAAGGCAGCATTGCCAACGAATGCTGCTGGAAACAACGCTTGTGATAGCATCTCCTCTGCTGGGAATGAGCACCAATGCCAGCCAAGCTTACATTCCAGTAGACTGCAGTGTTATTTGAGCAAAAAAGCCATCAGATACCCTGGATGGAAGATCTTGCTCTTGCCAGTCTGCCTGATGTAGGTGAGCTGCTATATTTACAGATGCATTGGTTTACAGAAACACAAACTAACTACAAGCAACTGCAAAAGCACCGACACATTTACCCAGTGTAAATAAACACATTGTGCTCACAAACCACTGGGTTTCTTTATCATGCAGTTCTGGGGCTCAAGACCTTACAGAACAAAAGAAAACAGAGTACATAAAGAACTGTGATGTTTGTTTCACTACACAGTATATATAACATAAACTTTTCATCCAAATTTACCAATAAGTCTCTATTGCTTTCCATGTGCAAATTGCCAAGTTGAACATCAACAATTGGTTTAGTTTCAGAGAAAGTCGCACAGAATAGACAAAATTATTTGCAAAATAAAATGAAGTGTTGATGATCCTGTCCTCATCATTTGATAAAAGGATATTTCACTGAGCTTCAGCATGCAGAGTAACAGCATGGTCCCTCCTGTGATCTCACTCAGAGAAAGGTCAGATAGCTAGAGAAATCATATTTACTTTTGGAGCATTCAGCTACATAAGCTGCCAGCTGGGAAAAAAGTGTCAAGTGACTCAGAGAGAAATGCTTCTACACCCCCAACATGAATCAAAGCTATGAAGGGTTAACAATGAGAATGGTGGAAGATGGTTCAATCAATGGATCTGTGCCCACTGTTCCAAAAAGAAAGCCCTGACGTTCTCAAAGTAGGGAGGATTCTCCAAAGCACTTAAAGCCATTCTCTGTTTCACAGATGAAAAGGTGCGTACGCATCCATGTTACCATGGAGAAAACGACATCTTTCCTCTCCCCTACTTGTGGATTTCAGGCTTTGAACCTTAGATTAATACAGGTCATTTTTTGCCTTTAGCTACCCTTCACCACAACACAGATGGTCCTGAAACTGTAAAGTTAAGCCATTTACTAATGGACCCATAGGGTTAGATTCAAACCCCAAACATTACACAAAAACTTTCAAGCCTTTGGTACATTTAAACCTGGCATTGCATTTCGCACAGAACCTATTTTTCTAACATGTTGGATCAAATTCTGAAGCCTGACCACTTGGGTCAGACTCTGATAGCTTTCACAATAAGCAGCATTTTTTTTTTTTTTTCCTCTAAGAGCCACAAATTAATAGATTTTGTATGAAGACAGGAATGTGACACTTTCTAGCATTTAAAATCTGGATTCAAATCCACATTTTACAGGTTGGTCTAGCCTACAATCCAACTCATTTGGCAACACTTTCTCTTCTAATTGAGATATCTAGTTCAACACGAATGAAATACTTCCACAGTTAAAGATGACACTAAAAAGCTTTTTTCCAACATTTAATTGAACTTAGTTTTAAACAGTAAAAGTCTAATTATAGAATGATGTCACTTGCATGGACCAACTTTATTCCAACATTAGGCTAAGTCAAACGAACAAAGCTAATAAAGGTGAAAAGACTAATGTGTTTTTAGCTGGAATGAATACTTTCAGCACTTATGTTAAAGCATAACATAATGTTATGTTAGAATAGGTAAAAATCTCCTAATCTTTATTTTGATATGTGGTTTATTTCTATATACACATTAGCAAAAGGACATCAATTAATTAGCAAAATGAAAAGGGGGATCTCTAAGGCAGTAATAATTTTTAAAAATTCATATGTCATTGATCCTTACCCTGTTCTCCTTAACATTAAGTTTTGCTTTTGGACACTGAACATAATTTCCCCAATGCATACATTGCTCATGCCCTGAGTGTAAATCTGATTGGTGTTCTGTATGGGTTTCAAAAACTGAGAACTCCTCAAGTGAAGAAGAAGTACAGAAGCAGAGACTGTGCAAAAATGGTATTTTCTTATTCCTCATGCAGCAAACCAGCACTCTGTGATTCCACAGCTGCTCCCAAGGGACCTCTTGGAGACAACATGAATGAGTCCCAGCCCCACTGCTCATGGAAGCCAGGACTCATGCAGGGCTCAGGGAGGGAGGGGAGCTACCATTTCTGCCCTCCACACATAGTCAAGGCAGTGCCAGGAAATTCAGAGCCAGAATTCAGGACTTGTCCTTGGTTCCCACAGTTTAGATATATCTATCTTCTTTACAGACAAGAGCAGCTGCTCACCACCACACCTCAAGACACCTGAAAAAACTCTGATCCAAGAAAATTAGTTGACTCCTATCCTAAGTCCTGCTTTATCAACAGCATTTTCTGTTAACATCATTGGAGTAGAAAAGATCTCATGGGTCATTGAATTTGAGGTTCTTTATCATAGAAACTACATCACAAAATCTCTTTCAAAAAATTATCAAGCATAGTCTAATAAAAAGCAAAATTGTTTACCACCACCACTCTTCCAAGGACACTTTTCCAGAACCTACCAACTGGGATAACTGGAAATTTATTTTCTATTTTCTAGCTTTAATTAATATGCCCCTGGGGATTTTTACTATGAGCAATGATAAGCAAGCCAAAAAGAGCTTAGTGTAATTCTTGAAACATAAGCAAGTAAAGTCATTAGGAGAAGGTACCTCTTGGGAAGGAAGCAAGTTAGAGATCGAAGGTATAAGAGGAAGTAAGCATCCATTTTTCGTATATTCAGCACTGACAGGCATTAATTGAATTTTCTGGACCTATATAAACTTTTATCTGGTTTGTTCTTATTATGAGGAAGATGGTGCTCTTATTTAGAACCAGGGGAAGTTGTACCTTAACTCTCTTCTCACCACCCAGACAAGAATATGCACTTTAGATTTAAAGATACGAAAGAACTGAATGATATTCGTGGAGAACATAACAGAAGATTTTAGGTATATTCCAGTCTATAAAATGTTTTTTATTTATAATAGAAAGTGGTATATGTTTTCACTGATGAAAATTGCCATTTTTTAGCCAATTCTAATTGCAAGAGGGAAAGGACATAAAAACTTGAATTCAAGTTTAATTTCTGAGTTTACAAGTGACTCAGCCTGTGTTCACACACCAGTCCCTTATCCTCTTACTGTCTCCATTTCCTCATCTTTAAAATATGGATAATAATACTTCTGTATCCCTGGAGTGTTTCTTAAGCTTAGTTAATTCAATGCTTTACAAAGTGCTTTCTGATACAGAGATGGGAGTGCTACACATATCCAGAGGATTCTATTTTAGACTGTTTGTAAATAAATAAGTTTGTGCTTTCTAGGTCTTATTTTTAATCCAGACTGAGACTGACATGGCCACAAGAGATCTCTCATAGAAAAGACATCGAAAGCCAGGTCTGTGGCCAGTGTTTTCTCCCAGGCCAGTATCCCTCCCTTGCCTGGGGAATGTGAGAACGTGGCTGCAGTCCAGGTCCCTGGTGCACAGAGGGAGGGAATTGGAGTACCAGGCCCCTGGCCAGCACTTGCCAACCAGAGCTGCACTTTCCTCATAGAAAGCTATCAGGAAAGTTAGTCTGCACAGGGATCCTGCTCCACACAGAGCTCTGCAGCTGTCCTGCTAGGAAAGGAATGGGACACGGGGGCAGAGAGCTCTGCAAAAGCTCAGGGGCCCCTTGGACCACGAAGGAAGGGGAAGCAGAGGTCAAAAATTCTGGCTGGTGCTGTGCTTCATTAGGTCTATAGCTCCCCAAGTCAGATTGCCTAAGGCAGAACACCATTTTTGGAGCTGACACTCCACTGCAAGGCTGAGGATGGGAGGCCCAAGATGGGATCAAGGATTTTCATCTGGAGTTAAAATGTTTATATGGATTCATCTGCAAATGTATGTGGAGTAGGGGAGGAGTGATTTCCCTATTACTTCTTAGTCAGGAAGGGCCTATTATTCTCCACACTGTAATTAACCAGAAAAGCAACTAGAATGCTTTTCCTGAAATGCATCTGTTAAAGCTGATTTTGTTCCTACAGATGAAAATCACTCAGAAAGCGTCTGCTAGCTAGCCATAATGTATGTTTGAAATGAAAGAATGGCCTGTCACAAAAAAGTGTGGTCAAGCAGTTCAGCAGCAAGTTCAGACTTGGGAAGGCCAGGATCCATTCCTTATCCTACCACAGGCATGAGAGCAGTACTTGTATTATCTGCAGAACTTCTCCTTGGGAATGCAAAGTGCCTTGCACTATTTTAAGTCACCCCATCTTTGTGTTTCAATCCCCCATGTGCAAAATGGGAGACAATAGCAAAGAAGTCTCACAGGGACTGTGAGATGATGAGATGCTAAAGAAAGAGAGGCCATATGTGTTCTAAAATAAGTAACAGCATGGATAGGGCTATTTTGGGACAATAGAGCTGTGCTAGCTTTGCATGCAACTGCCTCCACCACAGCAGATATGAAATCACAAACTCATAGAACGGTTTGGGTTGGAAAGCACCTTTAAAGGTAATCCACCTCCTCTCCAATGAAGAGGGACATAGGAGTTTAAAAATATGGGAGTTTAAAACCCCCAGGTATTCTTATATGTATATTATATTATCTTTCTAAGGTAAATGATTTGGGGATTTAGACTGCTCAGGTGATGATATTCAGGAATTCTGGGAAGCACTGAACTCCTCTTTTCAGTGGCATAGATAAGGCTTTGTGCTAGTATCAGGTAACTCAAGAGTTATGGCACTATCAAGTTGGTTCTTCTAAGGGTGATGTCCAGAGGAGGGAACAGTGGTTTGGTGACTGCCTGGGGTGCCTGCTGCTCCCTGGCTGCCCACACAGACAGGGAAGGTGAAGTGAACACCAGTGCCATGTGCAGGAGAGGTGCACTGAAGAGCAGCAATGGTGGTAACACTGTCTCATTTCAGTAAGTTTCTGGCTGAGGCTGTAAATATCAGACTTAATCACCTAAAGTGCCTTGTGGTGGCTTATGCCCTTCTGCAGGTCTAACATTTTATACCCACCTTGGAACAATAAAAGATAAAAGCTTTGAAATATACAGCTATAAAATAAAGAGCACGTGGGGCACACACATAGCTTATGACTTTTTGCCTTCATTAAGGTCTCAAACTCGTTTTCCCTTGTAGGTACACCCATGCCCCAGACTGCACCTTAATCCAAATGTCTGGGAGAAAAGAGGACACCAGAGAGGATCACTGGAACTTCTAAACAGACTTTCAGCAACTGGAGATGAGAGCAGGTCACAAGGTTTGCTGAATGCATGTCTGGCATCCAGGTACCTCATCACCCAGGAATAGTTTAGGTGTTTGTTTACATATGGACCTAGCAACCTGGCTTGTGTTCAACACAGAGATTCAACTCTGATTTGATCAAATGACCCAGAGTTCCATCTTATAAATTGGTCTTACATATGTGTATAATAACACATATTCATTCGATAAATTTCTTATTGTTGTTTAAATTAGAAATGTCAGTGATACTCACTGCCTTTGAAATTCCTGAACAGATGCAGAAGTTAAAAGATTGTGAAAAATTAATGTTGAAAATCAGCCATGCTTCCCCAAATCTCAAAAATACTCACATTTGTGTTAAACTGCTTTACATATTTTAATTTATTTGCTCTTATTTATGGATACTTCCCAGGTTTCTTTGCCAGAAAATAAAGTGTGTTAAGTTTGTGTACATGCAAAATAAATTATTAGACAGAATTGATACAATCATCATAATTTTCACTCAGGGCTTAACTCTGAAAGGTGCTGAGCACCATATAGAGGTGCACTTGAAATCAAGAGAATTAATGTGCTCACAGAGATCTGTATAATATACATTAAATACAGAGAGAATTGGAATGATTTGCCATATTGGGCATAATGATAAAGTTTTGGCAGGAGAAGGGGTTACAGGGTGACCTGTGTGGGGGATGAGGGTCTGCCCTGTGCTGGTCACAGATACTTCCAGCTGGCTTTGCAACAACCAGCACAGACCCAGTGGTGCCCCAAGAGCAAACCAGTGAGAGGAGCATATGGTGCCTCTCACATATTTAAGAAAGGTGGCAGCCACTAAACAAGAAGAGATGCCAGAGAAAGAGAGATGCCAGAGCTGGCATGGAACAAGCAGGGACAAAGGAGACACCAGAGCAGGGGAGATGCTGGAGAAAAAAGAGAAAAAAGAGGAGACTGATCCACAGAAAAGCAGGGCCAGAGGAAAATGAGGCCAGAGTGTGAGTGAGGAGTCTCAGGAGCAGGTACAGCTCTGTGGGGACTGTGGCCCATTGAGGAACCTCATCAGTAGAAAATAGGGAGCAGTGAAAGAAACAGGAAAACCACACAGTGACCACCTTCTTCTGTGATGTCCATTGTCCCATCAAGGAGCTGAAGTGTGGTGCATAGTGAGGGGACTGGTGATGGGGCAGGGAAGGACAGCTTTTACAGAGGGAGTTTAAATCTTTATTTCTCAATACTGAAATAAAGACTTAAAAGTTTACATTAATTACAATAAAATTAATTCTGTGAAATTGCCCAACACAACTCCTTTTTCCCCCCACAACACTTGGATAACAAAAGAATCAACTGAAACCCTTATTCCAAACCTGAAATAACTATCTACAGTTTAGGAAAAATGAAGAACCTTTCCCCTCAGCTGTCTTTCTTCATGTTTTCACCATATTTACCCCAGATCCAAATAAGTCTGCATTTTATGAATTGGACAATGCCCAATAACTATGGGAATTAAAAGATAATAATGTGCTAAAACACTGACTGCCAGATCTAGACAGACACAAGGGACAAGAAGAAATGTTTTTTCCTGACTCTCCAGCTGCTTTGAATTCAGCTGAAACATGGTCTCTCTCTGAGAAACCCAGAGAAAATAGCTTGCAGTGTACAAAGCTGACCCGCCTGCTCACTCAGGAGGGACTCAGCCAACCCAGGACACAGAAGAAGTGACATGAGCTTTCTGAGGAGGGGGCCAGACTTCTCACTGTTCCAAGATACGTTAGGCCCAGGAGAAGGGATGAGATGGGATGCTAGTAAGCTTGTGCTGATTCTTGGACGATGCTGGCCCTCACCCAGCCTCTCTCATCACAGAGTGCTTGAACTTGTGAGAACTGGACAGGGCCCCTGCAGGGCTGGAGCCAGTTAAGTGCCAAGGGATTGGAGTTTCTCCATCTCCGTCTCCAACTTCATTTCCCTTGGTGTGTTGAGAATTCCCCACTGCCAGACCGACCAGCCCAAAAGCAATGAGGAGCTTGAGAATGAGCCCTGAATTGTTGTTCAGCACTCACAACAGCCAGATAGACCTTGGAGTTTCCCCATTTTTCCATCCTAAATGCAGGAGTACTGCAAATGCTGAAGTTAGAGCAAACTCAGAATTTACACACAGTTCCTGCAGCTCTTCCCCATTGCTACCAAACATGTTCAAACTTCAGTATTTTGTGGACCGAAGCTGGAAAGGGCCAGGAACTTTGCAGAAAGCTTGTATGGATGATTTATGGGCAAACCATTGCTAATTCACCAAGGGTGCTCAGTTTTAAGTATGATTGCCTTTTCAGTCACTCCACAGAGCTTCAGATAGAACAAGGGCTTGGATTAGAACTTTAGGGGATGTATAATCAACAGTCCACAAGGCTGAGGTATGCAGACACTATTTATCTCAATGAAACTCTTTCCACATTATCATGACCTGAATTTAATTACATCAGCTTCATCCATCAGCTGACAGGCAGTTGCAGTCTCTCCAGTTAGATTGTCTCACAGATCATTGAACTTGCAGCATAACCAAGAAGATATCCACCCTTAAATCATCTTCCCTAAAGCTTGGAAACACACAAGTTCTTTTAGGAAAGAAAATATGTAGGTTTTTTTCTTTAGCAGAGCCTCCCTGTTAGGCATGTTGAGTCTGGTATAACCATGTCCTGTAAAACTTTACTGGCTTATTTGTTTTGTGCAAAGTAGCACAACACAGCTGTTCTTTATGGACTGAAACTTTTACCTGGCACTGAACTGATCCTTGGCTTCATTTTATAAAGCTGTGGAAAACCTCAACCTGTGATTATTTTGTTAGCTTTAAAAATGACTTTTGTTTTCACTTGCCTTTAGTACTCTCTAATTGTGTTAGGGAGTTAGCTGCATAATTTCCCTGTGTTGATTTGGAAACTATTCCTTCTGCCATAAGATCCATGTGTGTGTTTGCAGCACGGAAAGTTTCAGTTTGTGATTCAAAAGCTGCCATTCAATTAGATATGGACATTTCAACTTCAGCTTGGCAAAAACACTGCAGTGATTTCCCAACATCACAGATGCTTTATCTGCACACAAACCCTCCAGATGCTCATGCTGTCACATACATGCTGTTGAAGGCTGTCCAGCAATGCTCCAAGATTCTAAAAGCATTTACAAAATCAAGCGCAACTGCACTCAACAAATCACCAAAATATGAAGAGAGTGCAGACACTGCAGTGAAAGCATTGACCACAATGAGCAGGCACCAGCAGGAGCTGAGCACCTCTGGAAGATTAACTCAGGATGGAAATGGACCTCCAAAAGTCCCAGTTGTTTTGTTGTTCATTTTGACAACTCATCCATCATTTTTTTTAAAGACAAGCAAGAGCAGGTTCAAACCTTTAGGGCCTGACTCAAAGCTCCCCCTGTAATCAGAAAAAAATGCCATAGCTGTAGGCCTCTGATGTGTCTTTGAGACAACATCAATTAAAATACTAAAATACAATAAATGACCAAATTTCATGTGGGAAACCATTTTCTAAAGCTTTATTTTTCATATTAGTTTTAATTTTGCTTTTAGCTCTCTATTTGTTTGAAACCTTGCTGCCTGTATCTGTAGCCTTAGAGAATGGAGCATCATTACAGCCTGCTACCAGGAGCATCCACCACAGACAAGCCCCCAGCTTTGCCCAAATCCATCTCTGTGGTTCTTAGGCCCCTCAGAGAAAGACTGCAGGCTCACCTTGTAAGTGAAGAGGGAAAAAGTGCTTGGCATCATGACAGGTCAGAGAGAAATACTAGGAAGAAAAAACATGTATGGTCTGAACCCCTCCATAGGAAACAGGAAGTTTATACTGGGACTTCTCTGAAAAGAAAGTCACCACCACCACAGGGATTTCCACTGCAGCAAGAGAAATAACTCCAAACTCCCCCCATTGGTACTGGATTTCTGATAAAGTCACCTCCCAGCAGAGGACTGGAGCAGCCCATTGCTTCACTCCATAGCAGCTCGAGGGAGAGCAGAATTTTCATTCATGATTTTCCAAGTCCTGTTTCTATCAGGGAAAAGGACTCTGGAGCATTTTCTGGCCATCAGTAAAGGAGGGTGGGGTTTGCTGTGAAAAGGGACCGACGAGCAATCCAAATCAGTCAAATAATGTAAGAACAGTGCTTGGAGGAGTTTTGGGAATTATGAGGGGCTTGTCTAAAAATTCCTTTCAATGTCATGGGTTGTGAGAGAAATATCTGATGGGAGCACCACTTCAGCAAAACATTAAATGGGTACTTAATGTAAAGTTAAATATAAATTAAAAATTAACCCCAGGCAATTATAATCCATAAAATTCCTATGAGTCTTTTCAGGTACTTCTTTGCATGAAGTTATTTCTTACAATCCAAGAAACCACCACAACAAATTTATTCCCATTTTTCTCTCCTAGGAATGGGTCAAATTTTTTTTTCCCCTCAGAAAATTACATTAGTGAAAAAAAATAAATATTCCCCACCCTCCTGCTTCTGAAGATGTTGTGAGGTTACATTAACAGATGCTCATAATTATACAAGGGTTTTCCTTGATCAGAGTTTGGAAGAGAAAATGGGATATAGCAGTCAAATCCTAAATATAACCTACTGAAGTCAGTGTAGAAGGCCTGGCACTGTCATGGCTGAATTTGGTTGGGCTTCACATATGTGAAGGGTTTGTTTTAAAAGCACAAGAATGTCAAAAGGACAGAATTAGTATAGTGAGATTTATTCTCAGCATCTGAGAACGTTGCATGCAGGTTCTGCAGTAATGAGTCTGATAAAATCTCTCAGGTTCATCTGTGCCATCCTGTACTATTTAGCAGCACAGGGAAGATTATCTTCCAGAGCAAGAGTAATAAATTTTGGATGTGAAAAATATTTAGCTCCCAGGACTGTAGCTATGCATGCAGATAGGAAGTAGAAATGAGAAGAATGTTAATCTGACCAGCCTCCTGTCAGCCCAGGAATGGGCTTTTCCTTACTGAGGGTCAGAGAGACCTTCTAGCCCCATTACCACTTTCCTTACCTAAAATGAAAAGAACCCCAAAGCACAAAATTCAGTCACAGGTCACAACCAGCCAACAACAAATATCTCCTATCCTTGGCCCAGACAAAACTGCTAAACCTAAAATTTCCATAGAGGAACATATATATAGGTTCCAAAATGCCCCCCACTTTAATAAGCACTGTTCTGTTCATAGCTTTCTTTATGGAATGCAGAGTGTTAAGGCTTTCTGCAGAAACAGAAAATAAAGGAAAAATAGCACTCAAAGATTAAACCACCATATGGATTTCAGAAAGAGGCAAATATTTTCTGGTCTTCCTGATGTAATTTCTTTATTTGCCTGATTTACAAAATAAAGCATTCCTCCCTCCTCCTTTCTGCTTCACTAGGATGTTATGAAGACCCTACATAGAGTACACTGAATATGCAAAATAGTATTTAACTGATCTTGCATTCAACAATCAGAAAAATGTGTTCCTTTAAATTCCATCTAGTTTTATTGGAAAATTATTTGCTTCAGAAAATTTGTTTCTGGCACTTTAAAACACTGTGTTGTTTGATAACTTGGGTTTATTCTCATCATTTATTGACTTGTTAAGCCATTTCATTTAGTGTTAATGATGCAAACCATCTTGTTTAATGCTTTGATGCTACCCAACATATTATTGCTTTGGTCTGCAGAATAGGCCACTTCTAATACCTCTCCTTTAAAAAACATTATCATTATTTAATTTTTATTACATAAGTTTCATAAAATTGCTGTCTCAGAACAAGTAATCTGTAGATTAACTAACACCACAACAGTTTTTAAAAATCACTGCAGTGTTCCAGAGCATTAACCTAAGACATCATAGCAAGAATTTTATGAACTCTTGTGTTTGGGACAAGTACTATGATTTATTCACACCACAATGTCCCTTTCTAAGAGCCAGATTCAGTACAGTGCCATGCAGTGTCACCGCAGCATCACTGCACTGGAATGTTGTGTTTATTGACACAAGAATGTTCTGGGCAGAAGCCTTCCAGAGAAAGAAACAGTGTAGTTTTGGGGGCAACCTTTAATTGAACAAAGTTCCTTGTTCAATGTCAAGAGAAAGTGATTTTTCTGAGTCAAGGCTGACTGGCTAGGGCAGGCAGGAGTGGGAAGCTGAGCTGCTTCAGGAGAATACTGCAAGGGTCTTTTATGACTTAGCATTGCTGATGACATTTCTACCCTATTCCTACTCTTTAGGTTTAATTTATACTTCAAATGGTTTATAAGGAGGTAAATGTTATTAATGTGCCCCAATAAAGGATGGTATAGAGATTCAAGAAGAAAAAAAAGACACCGAATACTGCAAATGCACAACAGAGTCTC
Organism: Cyanistes caeruleus; assembly: GCF_971803275.1. Lineage (NCBI taxonomy): Eukaryota > Metazoa > Chordata > Aves > Passeriformes > Paridae > Cyanistes > Cyanistes caeruleus. The sequence continues at coordinate 7,904,837 of NC_141703.1, read as the reverse complement.
AGATACAGGACAAGTATACATAAAAAAAGGAGCAGAGTCCCCCAAAAAGTAACTTTCTGTCTGCAAGGTTCTTGATTTCCTAGGTCTTACTGTAGTTTTTGATGTTGTTTGGGTTTGATTTTTTTTTTAAGAAACAGAAAAAGCATTTAAAATTTAATCATGATTAGAGGGGTCAATCTAAAGCATCTTTTACCCACCCACAAGGTAGGTTGTATGGTTTTTCTGGTTGTTTTCTTTTCTAATCCCTTCCCTCAGTATTCCTGGTTACAACATTTTCTTTTCCATTCCAATAGTTTCAGAAACCAAATTGTTTACTTCAATGCTCTTTTCCTTCCTGCATGATTCTCAACTTCTGTCGTGCCATTATATGAAAGGCATTTTTGTTTGACGTTTCATAGAGCTTATGAGAACAATACATTTCATGCATCACCTTTGTATTTCATTTCAAGCCACTGAAAGGTAAACTCCATTCAACCCCACTGAGGTTATCTGTCTTATCCCAAGTCCATGCTGGCTTGGAGAGCCCTTTCACACAACTGCTCAGACAAAGCCCCGCATTTTCCATTGCTCCGGCTGCTTCCTCACCCACAGCTTAGAGCCCCTTTGAGCAGTTTCTCTCTTTCACTTTATGAACAGATATTTTTCTTCTTTTTTCCTTTTTTTTTTTTTTAAACAGAGAGGACCCTTACAATGGTTGTTTTAAATCTGAAACTGCTCTCCAAAAACCCAATGACAGACAGAAAACCCTGAGATGGAAATCAGCTGAGCAAGTCTATACTCAGTTTGAGAGACCACTAGGAAAAGTACACCCAAAGCAAGCACCAAAAATATACTTAGAGAAATTGTTAAATGAGACAAAGAAAAAGCCTCTCTGTAGCTTGCAGTTGAAATGCTGCATCCTTCTTTATCCTTCCAAAGGTGTATGCAGCTACAGTGTGGTTTCAAATTCCATAAGGTAAGATGCGATGGGAAAAGGGTCATTTTCTCATACAGTATATACCAAAAACATTCTTCTATCTCCCTGAAGTTCCCTCACTGCCCTTTACAGATGTTAACAATTAAGAATAAATAATAATAAATTAAGATGTTAATAATTAATTATAATGCCATCCCTTCAGTTCTCAAGCATGCAATGTCCTCCCACAGCAAGTATCAGTAACAAATCAGACCCAGGAGGCAGCACAACTGTGTTTGGGAGGAACTGGCACTGCCACCAAAGAAAGTGTGATTAACAGGAGAATGGTCAGTATGCTTCTATTTGTCTGTCTCATTTGGAAGGGCACAGAGAAGAAAAACTGGCTTAAAGCCATGGATACATCATCACTTAATTCAGGTATGAATCTGCAATGGTGCTGAAGCAGTTTCACCTCCAGCCAGCAGCTCCTGCCTTGCTACTTAGAGCAACATCAAAGTTCCTACAGCCACACCACGACCTGGCTCACAGAGCTGTCATCACTGAGCAGTGACAACCTGACCTTTTCTTCAGTAAGCTGAGAGGAGACCCACAGGCCATGCAATAAAGGTTTGGGGGATAAGCAAAGCTGTGGGAGAATAGGGACACCACCACCCCTCTCAAAAGCAAGAAGATATCAGCTTAGCTCAGCAATCTTCACACTAATGGTTGCAATGATTACCTTCAGGATACAGAACATATCTAAAGCACCTGGACCCTTCAACAGGAGCTTCTATTGAGCTCAGGATGAAGATAACATAAAAGCTTAATGGCAACAAATTATATTTTAAGTCTTAACTACTCCATTGTTAACCATTTTAGTAGAAACAGCAAGCTAAGGTGTTTATCTGCTGGCAGTGACTTCTCCCCTGGGTGAACTTCAATTAAATCTCTTCAACCATAGGGGGAAGAATGTAAAATTTAACTCTCTCTCTTTCTCACCACATCCTAAATCTTCTCAAACTGGAAGAAGAAGTGCATTTCCAGAAAGGCTGAGTAGTCACAACAGGATATTAGGTTTGTGGGGCTGCAAAACACAAAAGGTCACAGCAGAGAGGGCTCATTAACCAAAAGTGTAAAAGACCACCTTTGTCCTTCTCAGCTGGAGAAATGATGAAGGCAAATTTCAGAAGCCAACTCTTAAACCTAATAGCTATGGCAAAAGAGTAAATTAGCTCTACCCTTCACTGAAATGAAGCCAAAGCCCTGCCCCGCTGTCACAACTGTGTTTGAGTACAGACACAGGTAGTTATTGCTGAGTTTCTGACCTGCTGGAGAGTCACTCCCCCACTTACTGTGTGACAAGTGGCTGACAGCCCTACACCTACAAGCTCAAGCTGGGTTTTGATGTTAATATTAAGCAGTTGTACCAGAGGAGGGATAATGTTCTTGATATTGCTCTTGCATCCAGAGAAGAGATAATGCTCTTGCTCTTCTTTTAACTTTTGGATGACTAAGGTACCAGCTTCAGTCTTTAGCAAGAATTAGGAGCAGAGATACCTCAAGTGTTGTCAGCTAAAGTGTGCTAATCTCCTCACAGTGTGGCTTATGAGATTTTGCAGATTGCCTGTAAGATTTAGCCTGGCACAACTGAAGGCAAGTTCCCTTGTAATAAGCTAATAAATTGTACTGAATTGCCTTCTTACCTCTTATGAAACCATGTAAGCTCAAACAAGTGGGATAGAAAAATTTAAATTCTATGTTGACGTGGAAGGAAACGGTAAATTCCAGTTTCATTCCAGTTCCCACCAAAAGTTAGTGGTTCCTTGCTATGATGCCACTCCCTTAACAGGTTAGGAAGGGAGCACCCAAGATTCATTGATTGTGGTTGAATGGAATGATGTAAGTCAGAGGGTACCTGCAAAAGCTTACAAAGTTTTTAGCAAACTACACACTTGGCATGGAAATTAGTCCCAGAC